>NC_136485.1:135612351-135847351 GCF_053919585.1 Euprymna scolopes
TGTCTACTTCTTGATTAAAACTAAATTGCAATTAAAATATTAACATGAAAACAAAAATATAACCGGATTGATATTTTAAAATTTAATTTCATAATTGACAAAAACTGAACGGAATTTTTCTTTTTTTTTATATATAAAGTTATTAACATACACCGTATTACTTAACAAATCATGTCTTTTAAATTGGAAAAATCATTTGTAGTTGGCATATTAAGAAATAATTTTATATGCATGCGTGGCTATTTCTTAACTTTTCCCAATACTCTGTTTATGTCTCTCTGTATATAAATCTATAAGATGAATGGAAAGTAACTACCTTTTCCTGAAATTTATTACTGAAATATAATTCCTTACAAGAAATGACTGGAGGGGTGGGGCAAGAGTTGTGAGGTAGCCCCTCTTTTTTCCTTGTCGTACTCATATTTGATTAGTGACATTATTGACGATGAGAAAAATGTTGTTTTTTTAGCTCAGTTGTTGTTTTGTGTTTGTGATATGCGAATATTAAAAAAAACATCATAATATACATTATTATAAATCTGTCAATCTATTCGTTTTGTTATTAGGTTGGTGCAAAAGTAATGTTTTTTGACCTGAAGTTTAACGTAAAAAACGACGTTATTCTTACACCAACCTAATAAAAGAAAGAAGAAAATATTCGCTGTAAAATCAGTGGACGCAATTCACAGGCGCCTTCAAAAGCTAGCGTTGAATGCTGGCATTTATATTATATTCTTGATACAAACTTATGCACAGACATGCTTATAATACTTATCTATTGCAAGGATGACATCAGTGTAAAAATTACGGACAAAGGTTAAATAATGTAAAGTGGTATTGTAATCGTTAGTGCGTAAGATGGGCACAATTTGATTATTAAAAGGGACAGTGCAGCAAGAACTTGTTTACATCCGATTTGAAGGCTTCCATAATGTAGTCGACCGGGAAGAAGGCTAATGGAAAAGTGGTCCACAGGCGGCAGTTTTTCCACGTTTAAAATATAATTTTATTACATATTATTCTTCTAAAGTGTTCTCACGCCCAGATTGCATTTTTGAAATTCACCTGCTGTGATAATCAGGCTTTAGTAGTGTGAATTCCAATCCCTGATGCAACTGTTCCTTTGAACGAGAAATCATAAAAAATGGGGTGTCATCTCATAAGGATTTATAAGAGTCTAAATGTCTGTATAAAAAAGAAAAAGAAGCAAACAAAAAAAATCTGTAGGAATTTATTGAAGACGGCTCGTAAATTCTGTGATAAAAACACCTTTATTTACTTGTGAGTGGTTTAGATTTTGTTTAACTTTGTGTTATCTGCTAATACTGTTTTTTCATGGTGTTAACGCAATAAATGGCCGCGTGATCAAATGAAACAAAATAAACTGTTTTCTGTTTAATTAATTGAATAATATTCAACACGTGTCTACAATGATGGATGACAATTCCCATCGTACTCTTACGTTGCGCAACTTGCACTGAAAGCGTAACTTAACTTCGGGGAGATTCAGTGTGGAAGTAAAATGATTAGACCAGAGATACTAACGAATTCGTATTCATCATCTAAAATATTTAGTGTATGTAATTTGTTCAAAACTGTTCTTAAAGAGATGGTATGCTCTTAGTTTTACTTAGAATAAAACTCAATGTTCGTAATTCTGAAAACAACATTTGCTGATTAGACTTTTGTGACTATGGATCGGCTGAAAATGAAGAGCAAATTTGAAACTACATTACGCTCAAGTAAACTTAATATTACTGCGAAGCATTTTATGGCATTTTATAATTTTAGTAACAATGATATATATATATATATATATATATATATATATATATATATATATATATAAAACACATTTCTTTTCGAGTTTATTTTCATCGTATACTATCGCATTACTTTCTGACTGTTCTCATATTGTAAAATATTTAGAAAACCAACACGTTGTAGCAGAGTACGTCGCAAGGAATACTGCACAAGCAGTATTCATTTTTTTAAACAATGATATGATTTCCTCACCCCTCTCCCACGCTTTACTTGTCGTTACGCCTGTGGCTTCACTCACGTCTCTTACGTGATGGTCTCTTCTCCTACATATATCTCTTTTATAGTCGTTTTCTTTTTCCTCACGTAGAGCCATTTTGCACACGGCCCGATATTTGCATTGAGCCGCCATACGCGCTCTATTACGATTATTTTTATTATTATTATTATTATTATTATTATTATTATTATTATTATTATTATTAATGATAATAATAATAATAATACAGAATACACGGTGCAAAATATTTATTTAAAATAATGTTACTATTAATTACAATCAGAATAAAAAACATTTAATTTAAATTCTAATCTTATTTCGTCTGAATTCAAAAATCTGTGAAATCAAAAAAAGAAATAATATTTCATTAAAATAAAAAAATATGTAACAAGAACTTTAAAAAAATTATATACAAGTCTGTTACTGAAAGAATATATTATTAATAATAATGTATTAAACGATAACCAGTAAAGTTTTATCTATTTTAACTAATTATTATGTTAAAATTATTATAATAATATAATATAAATTTGCAATTGATTGACATTATTTATTTTTATGAAATCTGAAAACAAAATAAATAAAGAATGATAATTTATAGAAGTCACTATGTCGTATCACTGTTTTTGGTAAAAATAAATTAAATAATTATAGAGAAACTGTAAGCATTATTTAAACACACAGATTCTAATTTTGCTGCAATTAAATTAAATCTCTTAAAATTGGTGAATCCTTTGATAATCTCCCAGGATTCACATCAACTCAAGATCTGAAATCTAATTTATTTGTAATGTTACGGGAAAATTGATTGATACTTTTTTGAACAAGGTAGTTATCACTTCGAAAGGCCAGGAAGCGACTGGAGGATAAAGGTTAATGAGTGCAAAGTTATAGTGTAGTATTGTTAATGGTGTAAGTTAGATGACACTTGATTATTTACGGATGTGATTCGACGAGAACTTGTTTACATTTGGTTTGAAAGCTACAATATGTTAGTCGACCGGGAAGGAGACGAATGGAACAGTGTTAAACACTTCTAAGAAAAAAAAATGTTCATTGAACTTGCGTTTTTTACAGTCCCGGAGACTATCCGAATTCTTATACAATGTTCTATGAGTGTCGAATTCGCACAAAGAGCATTGCTGCCACATTTGAGGAAAAATAGCTCGGACTACGCTTCAATACCTTAAAAAGTTTCGCTAAAAAAGAATTTAATCGTGGGGAAACAGGACAATAGCATATGAGACACAACATAGCGGATAAGATTATCGGTGGGGGCACCAGCAAATAACACATACCTTTTCAAAGTTTCGTCTGTGCTTCCTGCAATTAAAGACGCTTTTCCTCTGAAAAAGGTAAACGCCAAGACGTGAATTATATTTGGATATAAGTATTTATTTCTGTTTCAATGGGTCCCTTCACGAAGCTGGGCATACTACTACTAGTCTATATATTGCTGTCTCGCCGTTTTTAACTTCCACAGACGTCAAGTCAAAACTCCGTAGAACAAAATCCCCGTCCGCTTGCTAACGCGTCAGGTACCGAACTAATCTCCCCTCTCTCTTCACTGCCGTACATCTATATCCATCCAAATTCTTTCGTTCTTTTTTGTTTATCTTAATCCCTGTTTTTAATTTTATACTATTCCCCAAAACTTTTGCTCATGTTAAAATTTTAAGGTATCTATTGATATCCTTTTTTTTTCTATATTGTTTATCTCAATTCCTGTGTTACTATTCAAAATACCTAATCTGCGTCGATAGCATTCTTTCTGTTATTCAAACTCTTATTTTTGTTATCGAAATAACAGATTGTCTGGGAGCCACTAATGTAACACAATGCTTTTTTACACTGAAGAGACAAGGCGTTTCTGATCTGTCTCTTTATATACGTCCCTGGGGAAAGGGTTCTTAGACTAAACATTCGTCAGCAAACGAATGTTTGAATACTGTAAACAATTTAGTTCTAGAACAATTCCTATCTTTTCACAAGTGGCAATGTACATATTTTCAATTATCTGCAACGAATAAAGTTTTTTTTAAAGTTGTCCACGATAATATAAATCTTTACAAACATCTTGTGTGACTTCAAAACAATTCATTCTAAAATGCTTAAAATGAACATTTTCTGCCATCAACAACACGATCTTTATCAGCAATCACTGATTTTCTTTCGAAGACGACTGTGCTAACTTGTGGAAGTAAAAAAATGCGTATTAGTCAGAATGCGAAATGGACTTCACAGGTAATTACATGGTTAAAGACTAAAATATGACCCGATGAAAAAGCAATAAGAAGTTAAGGTCGAGTGTCATTTCCGAAGAAGGGTTTTGTGTTGTCCTGTTTCAGTTCGACTTGAAAAATAATGGATGCAAATTGTAAATCCTCGACCCAAACCCCAATGCGGGAGTCAGAGTGATTGATACTATAGTCTAGCGTAAGACCGATTAATTCTAATCTTTCTTTACCCGAGCGCATAAGCATATTCTATGTCAAATTACATCTGAAAAATGAAAACAATCCACTGAGCGTATACATTCATAACTTGTAAATATATTTAGATTTGGTGTGAGAACTGAATCTAACTCAGTTCCACTCTATTTTCGGGTTGTTAACCTTAAGCCATGCTCATCTTCGTAATAATTAATAATCCGGGGAAGCCGAGTCCAGTTAATATGCTTAATAAAGTAATATCTCACAAACTCTTCTAGATCTTTAGTCATCCCCTTTCTTAGAAAAGTACTACTTTCGTTTTCGTAGCTCTTCAACTTTGTTGCCACATGAGAAACAGTTTTTCTCTATAGTGGTTAGACATGGACACTTACAAATGCGCTAAAGAAAAGACTAGATGACTGTTACACACGGATGCTCAGGATGGCCCTCAAAACATCATCATGGAGGAGCCAGGCAGCAAACCAACAGCTTTATGGTGATCTACCACCAGTATCACTGAAAGAACAGCAAAGAAGGATGCGAGTAGCCGGTCACTGCATGAGACAGCGAAGAGGAAGCCAGCAAGCTAGAGCTGTGGATAATAACAGATGGACACCCAAACCGTGTAGAAGAAGAATTACCTTCATTGGCAGCCTGCTACAGGACGAAAGTGTTCGGGACTTGCAAATTGCCATGCGAGATTGAGAGAATGTTGAAGTCGTGTAGATTCCTGAAAGACGACAGAGATGAGAGATAAGATGAGATTTAGTCAGTAGTGTTGTGTGGTGACGAGTAATATACTGATAAAAGATGCCCTCTTCAGTTTGATTAAAGAATGTCGATTTCAGGTCAACAAAGTTGAGAATATGACAGAAAAATATGAGTGATGTTTTAATAATCTGATAAAAAAAACTTATAAATTAACAATATATTTAAGCAAAAAAAAATATTAAACTCGTTTAAAATACACCTTCTATTAATCGGCATACATTTATGCACCGAACTGATATGTCTCTCACTTTTTTTCTATTTTACTGCTGTAAATTATGTCTCAGAACATTTCACACGCGAATTAGACTATCTAAGTGAAACATCTGTGTACTGTGATTCCATCGAAGACAGAGACGATGATGAGATGTGGATCGTAGCAACAGAATACGTAAGGATAATAGACAGACGATATTACATCTTTACAATCGGACGCGAATTTAATTTCAATAAGTTATTAATTTCAACTACAAGTGGCTTTCCAAAAATAATACTCGCTACTTTTTTATTCCGTCTGAATAAATCCAAATAGATTACAAATTTTATTGATATCATAATTGAACTTATGAATAAATTACCTGCAAAGTTTATATATCTGTTGCAGATACTTGGAGGTGGGAGACTCTAAGAAAGTAATCTCTTTCATGGACGTGCATCAGAAGCAGATATGCCTAATTTGTGGTAAAAATGCGCTGAGAATTGTTGTAACTATGGAGAAATAAGAATTTTCGAGTACAATAGGTCGCTTGTGTTTTTCGTACTACTTCCGTCCTCGTAGCTGTTCAACTTTTTGAGTTAAAAAATAAGGCTTTACTTTTCTAACGACTCTCGGCATTCGGCTGTCGTCTTTTCTACTGAAAGTTATCAGAAAAATATAGCAAATGAAAACTGATATGATATACAATGTACCTGATTAGGAGTGAGTACATGTTTGTTTCATATAAACAAAGTGCATTAAAGAGTTGGCTGTTCAGTCGTTTTGTTTTAAGATGTGTTAACACTTTTATTGCTATTTAATGCTGAATATGGCAATTAAAAAACGTTCTGTATATTTTCAAATATTCATTCATGCAATTTCGTTTAGTTGTTTTATTTTATGAGATATCACATCTTCTCGGATTATTTAATGGCGACTATGGCTTCTATTTTTTTATATCTTTGTTGGGAACACGCCCCTATTATAAAGCATAAAAAACTACTATATGACGTCACTTCCGGGTAATGAGAAACGGTTTACGAGAGAGTCGGGCACAGACATGCGAAGCAGATGGTCATTCACAAATTCTGCCACGAGCAAAAAGATATTGTTCATTTACCTCTTTTATTTATTTTTGTTAATACATTTTTACACAGACATCACCACATTATCAAGGCCAAGAGGTCACTCGAGGATAAGGGATGAAGAGTGTACAGTAGAAATTGGATAATCCAGTAATCAATTCGGTAAAGTTGTAAACTTATATAGAACGGCTCATCAAGAACTTGTTTACCTTAGACTTGAACACAACCATATTGTAGTCAACCGGAAAGCAGGAAAACGGGAGACAATTCCACAGGCGTGCAGTTCTAAGAAAGAAGCTTTGTTCATGAAATCTACCTTTAGGTTTAGGCACATATAAAGAGTGGGGGGAATTATTGATAATGTTTTCAGCTAGATGAGTGTTTCTTGTGAAAGTTTGGCGAGGAGAGACCATAGACTGAAGCTACAGTTAAACACTTTCCATGAAAATAACGATACATCAGAGACAAACTCGCAACATCTCTTCTGTGAGATAGAGGTTTCAGGGAAGAGAAAAAGGATATCTCCTACGAAGCCACGAAGTCTATTTTGAACCCTATCAAGGCAGGATAAGTCCTTTCTAGCAGTTTCTGCACAGATGTGGCAAGAGTATTCCATCCTTGGACGTACTTGACTCTTATATAGATAGAGAATTGCATCAACAGTGAGATATCTACTGGATCGTTAGAAGGATCCCACCATTTTTCCAGAGGCCTTGACAACAGATTTGATGTACGTGTTTCATTTAAGGTTAGGAGTAACGGTCAAGGCCAAAAGCTTGTCAAAACTTGAGGTTTCCTGAAGACGAGAGCCATTCATTTCAATTGATGCCAGATGTGGATCAGAGTGTTGATGATGTAAAGAGAGAAGCTTGGTTTTAGATGCATTAGAAGCCACCAACCACTCCTTTTCCTATTGCACCACATGCTCAAGATCAGAGGAGAGAGAATCAGAGAAAACTTGGTAGTTTACTGTCTTAGATGTGCTACCATAAATGGTAGTGTCGTCAGCATAAATATCTACAAATGATATAAGGATGTGATTTGGAAGATCATTAATGTAGATCCGGAATAGAGTTGGGCCCAGGTTGGACCCCTGCAGGACTCCAGCATTAATACTGTGAGCTTCTGATTTTTGCCCCTACAACTACTACTCTTATGAACCTATCAAAAAGAAATGAGTTAATAATTGAGAAGACATTTCCAGCTATGCCATATCTAGAGATCTTGTGAAGTAAACCTTCATGCCATATCCTATCAAAGGCCTTAGATATGTCAAGAGCAATTGCCCTAGAAAGGTTGCCTCAGTCGAGAGATTTGCTAATCCTATGAGATATAACTGTAAGCAGATCTGCTGTAGATCTAGCAGAACGGTTATTTTTCTTGAGATGCTTGATTACTTTGTATTTAACACAGATTCCAGCAATTTACTCATGACGCATAGGAGACTTATTGGCCTGTACTGAGAGGGAAATGAGCGATCACCTGAATTTTTAAATACAGGGTATACTGATGAGATTTCCCAGGGCGATGGGAAGCTATTCTCCTTATGACAACGTTTAAACCGTTTTGTAAGTATGGGCGCTAGTTCTGTTTGACGTTTTTTGAGTACTATAATTGGAATACCGTCAGGGCCTGTTACTTTACTGGAAGCAACGTTTTTGATTAGCTTGGCAACATCACGTACATATATATATATATATATATATATATATATATATATATATATATATATATATATATATATCACATAGCGTGTTTTCTGATACAGGAGGAAATATTGGGGGTTGGCGGCTTTGGTCGCAAAAGGCAGAATATGCTGCAAAGTTCTTGGCAAAGAGTTTTGCTTTGTGTGATGCTGACGAGATTACCTCAGGTCCATTGATGATAGTTGGGATAGAGCACACGCTTCTGTTCAGTATTCTGTTTGCTATTTGCCAAAACCGGTGGGAACCAAGCCGCTGCTCAGCTACTTTGGACTTTACGGACTGAGCATACAACTCTCTTGCGTTTTTTATTACTTTCTTACAATGGTTGCGGGCAATCCTGAAAGCAGCTTAGTTTCCATACATCTATTACGTTGGAAGCAGTGGAAAAAGTGATTTCTGTGCGCAATGGCCGCAGCACATTCTGGAGAGAAACATGTCTGGCTGTTAGGATTCTGCTGGAACTTTTTCGAGGGTATGAAACGGTCTATACCTACAATTAACCATTCGGTCAGGTCTGATAATATAGAGGGTACATCCTTGTTTAACATGGAACGCAAAGGTTTATCCGATGTAAATGTACGGAGCTACCCCAGTCAGCCTTAGTGTATCGATATCCTGTACGATGGAGAGGTACGTCTGGGGACTTATTACATTTTATTTTTCTCTTAATTGATACAACTGAGTGGTCGGAAGATCCAAGCGGAGACAGAACAGAAACTGAACATAGTTCAGGACAAGTTGCGAGAAAAAGGTTTAGTAGACTCGCATACTGGCCGTCATTGTCGCGCACACGGGTGGGTTCGTGAACAATCTGAGTGAGGCCATAAGCAATAGAGAAATCATGACAGAACCTCCCCTCATCATCGGTCTTGTTTGAGTGGGTCAACTATTTCACTTTGTGAACATTGAAGTCTCCACATACGTGAATGTTAGTTGAAGGATAAGCAGATAGGACTTTGTCAATTTTCTCAGATATGTTTTTAAAGATAGTAACTCCGCTGTTATGGGGACGATAGAGAGTAAATATAAATGCAGTAGTGTGAGCTAATACAACCCGGAAGCACATATAGGGTTAGTTAGGATTTTCTCTGGAGGTGTCCCTACCACAATTCTTTAATTGTTATTGTGTCTTTCTGGTCATTTATTACCCACTAACAACACAGCAATCTTTAAATATGTTATTTATAGTGTTTTATTGGGTTATTTTGCAGAGAATATTGTTGTTTTCCTAATCGGCTGCAGTACATAATTGAGTTTTACCAATAAATAGAACAAAACAGTAACATCAATGTTTGGTGCATTTCAGTCAAGAGACTGATATCTTCAGACAACTTGATCAGGCGAGACCCATAAACAGAGAGAGATAGAAAGAGGCAGTGTTTGTGTGTGCGTGTGTGTGAGAGAGAGAGAGGGAGGGAGAGAGAGAAAGAGATGAAGAGCTGTTGAAAAAGAGAGAACAAATCAATTAAGATATATTTTTTCAGTTTATAGATTTACTGATTTGCCTTTAATAAGCTTCTCACATAATCTCGCTGTTAATGTATCTCATAGTTTAATCAAGCATTTTTATGTCTGTTTTTTTTCTTCATTTTGTTCAATTATCAAGAAAATCAATATTATTTGCTAATTTCTGTCTCCACATGAAATCAATAACTTTTCTAAAAAAAAATCTCATTTAACATTCTTTCCGAATCTCTCGAGTATAAACGGAATAAGATAATAAGGCCTTTTACTAAACGCTAGAATCTGTAGATAATTGCGAAAAAAATCGCAAATTTAGATCTCGAAGATAAATTGTAAATATGTAAATTCGTATGCTACATCATGTTGACTGGTTTTACACAATAATTGGTTGTTATTCTCATAGATTTTCTAAAAAAATTAATTTAGAAAACGGACAATGTAAAAGTTGCCAACACCCATATGTGAACCCTTCAGAATCGACTGGATTCCAACTTAGCAGTTCCAGTAAGTCATTCATAACCAGGGCTATTGCAACAGAATATTCATTGTTTTGACTCTCGGGTATATATCCGACACAGTTCGGCATAGTTAATCAACAAAGAACCACATTATATGAAAGCATATAAGATATTAACAGATACAGACTCGAGAGTCCAAACAATGACAAGTATATGTTGTTGTCCTAATCGTAGTCATAACTAAGGCTATGGCAAGTAAATATTTTTGTAATTATTTTGACTCTGGAGTATGTATCAGTAAATATCTTATATGCTTTTAGATGGATTGACGTGGTTTTCGATTGGTCAATATATATACTCAGAAGTCAAAACAATGAAAGAATATTCTCTTATTATAGCCCTAGTTATAACAAACTTTAAAGTCGCCTGACATTTCCATTATCTGCTTGATAATTTTTACGAACATCCAGATGTTTACATATTTAAAAGGAAATGTGCTAAGACCAGCAATTCCTTACGATCTTTGCGGGAACATTAGTATTATCTAAAAGCAAGACTCCAATCAACCAACCATAAACTCATATCCTTATGAAGATGTAAATCCTGCTCAATATGTAAATTACAGTGGGATCCGTAGTTGACGCGATGAAAGTTTTCCGTAAATGAGAGTGTTTACATTGGTATGATTGATAGAACACCGTTTTGCTAGCAACGACTCAGAACCCGAAATTGCCTCATAACAAATATTGAATCTTTTAAAAGAAATTCTAGGGAAGAATTCATGCACGTAATTTTTCTTTCGCGCCCATACGAAAACTATCTTTGTTTTTTGTTTGCAAAAGCTTTAAGTCCAAGAATTATACAGACCAGCTACCTACCGAAAATACTTTTCATCCTCAAAACACACACAGATGAGCTACCCACGAAAAACTCTTTCGCACCTCCAAGATTTATACGGATTAGTTACCCCATGAAATCCCTATTGAAATAAAATATGGCATTCAATTTCAAAGTTTTGGATTGTATATAATTTATTATATACGATTAATTGAACACAAGTTTCCTGATAGTTCCAGAGATTTCTTTGATCTATATGCTTCTATACTCTATCGGCACATAAATTGATACTATGCATATGATGATGTATGTCGATATAACCGATGGATACCAAACACGCATGTCTTAAAATTAATAAAAAAATGGAAATAATGTTTACGATTTTAGTGACCAACCATATTCGAACAAGCGCAATTTCTCTCAAATAAGTTTCTATATATGGAGCACAGTACTGCGAGCTTATGTGTACAACGTAGGCGTTTTCACGTCCAATGTAAACAAAGTCTTTAATGACGACATTTTATTCAGTTTCAGGCATCGTTTCTAACCTTAATTATTGTCGTTGATGTGAGAAAATTGTTAACCCTTATTCTTGAGTGCTCTGTAAGTGAAGGACAACTAATGGATTAGGCATGTTATTATTTATGACACCCACTCCTTTCACTCCGGATCAAGGGTGGGGAATGAAGCTAGTTCTCACATATGCGTACCCTGCTTTTACAATACAAGGAGAGTAGGAGTTCCTTAGGCAATGGGATATAAACTAAGATCCATACAAAGAGATGAGATAATGTCTGGGGGAATAGACCTTCAAGAACCGAGTCGGATCATACATCCCCAAGACAAAAGAACATAATTCTATCAAGTAAAACCTTCTTCTCTCAGATTCATTTGATGTGTTTCTTTCTCATCTTATAAAGTTATAGCAGTTTGAAGCTGGGATAAAAGCAAGTGCATTGTCTCTACGAGAGTACATGTTGATCCTTGATGTGAATATTTCCAATTTACCCGACAAGTGGCAAATTCCCACCTCTTGACTGTAGAGGTCTCTAGATCCCGGAAAACTTTATACTCTGATAGTTTCTTTCTCTGAACTGTTACAATAAGTTTCACCATACTCACTGACTGCACTGGTATGCACAGATTTAAATGTAACGTGAACAAACATCTGTTTGATCAACTCCATACATAATATCATTGTAGATATAGTTCCCTTGCGTTACAAGTAGAAATATTCTTTGCTTGAAGTTAATAACAGTTTAAATAAAAGAGTCATAAACAGGTATGTGATATTTCGATATAGGAGTGCTTCAGTTTATTGATAACAAATTAGACTTTTCCCGGAGAGAATGGTAATGCCTTAAATCTTGGAACTCATTATACAAAGTCGAAACATAACTGGCATCGAGAGAAAATGGCTCAGAGCCCCTAAATGCTCCTAGTATGTCTCTTTGAATGTTTAGAATGGTTCTTCGACAAATATGATAACTGCTTGGAACAGACACCTAACCCTAATCTCAAGGTAGCGTAACGATTTTCTTCCACCATTTTATCCAGCTAAATTGATTTGGACCGTCTGCTAGTTAAACACCGGCACGTAATCGTCAAATCGATATTTTCAAATCTCCGAACTAAGTGCGCAATCCTTGTTTAATAATTTCCGTTGACACGTCACGCATTTTATTCTTTACTTTCAGAACACAATCCTATCTAAAGTGACCACCTAATATAATATCTCAGGGGAATTGTTCTATTAGAATTACAATTTGGAAGAAAGGAGGAAAGGGAGGTAAGCAGTCTTGTCCTGTTCTAGCGAGAAAATTGCTTTTTGACATCAATAAAAAAGGTTATCAAAGCTATGAAGCCTGTAAGAAGACCAGTGGCAACGCCATGGCAAATTCGCCCAAACGTATTTAAATACGATTATGTTACTGTGCGGCTTTTCTATTTTGTACACATTTTTGTACGTGGGCATAACATCTCCATAATTGTTTTTAGTGGGCCTCGTTTAACATTTAACGTTCTGCTTTTACTTATGGCCATTCTACTTTACTGCTAAGATACTTCTGTTTTCGCACAGACTGGCATTGAAGAACATTTTGCTGCAGCGGCGGTAACGCAAGTAAAACTGCTACTTTTGGGATGTTCCAAAAAAAAAAAAAAACGTAATCCCTGATATATACCTCTTTCCTTTGTGTTGCAGTGATTATTGTATAACTAAAAATACGTTCATAACGTACCTCTTCGGGAGAGATTGTTTTTACAAAATCCCGGCTTTGTGTCACAATTAACTTAGCGAGAAATACCGATGAGACCGTTATCGAACATTTTATACCAAACCAGATGGCCCGCTAAAGATAGCTGTTTATCTATTACACTGGACTAACGTAATTTAAAGATAGCTGTTTATCTATTACATTGTACTAACTCGTGTTGTAACTTGGAGTTACTAAAAAAGCTTCCATATATAAAGAGTAATAAAATAGTTTAATTTTAGTGTTCTAAAAAAAGATGAGAGCACATTTAATTTTTCAAATTCAAGTTATACGATTTGCATAAAATTATATCTATAGGCATAATACAGAAATTAATCAAGACTAGCAAAACGTGGAAATTCAACAGAATTTTTTGCTTTGAGATTAATCACTTACTAACGCCCGAAGGCCACTCGAGGATAAGGGTTAATGAATGTAAGGTGGTGGTGTAGAAATCACTTATGTTGTAAATTAGGTAGAATTTTGTTAATTATGAGGACCGCATAACATGAACATGTTTACATTGTTTTTAAGGCTATCATGTTGTATTCAACCGGGAAGCATGCCAGCAGAACAGTGTTTCTAAGTTGGATAATTCTGGAAAAGAAGCTTTTTTCATGAAATCTGCGTTTATATGTAGACACAGATAGAGAGTAAGGGAAACCATATATAGTCAGATGATTTCGTTAAATTTTAGTAAGGAGGGACCATAGATTGAAGTTCAGTCGAGCACTTGCACTGAATATAGGGATAGAGCAAAAAAAAAAAAAAAGGATCGCGAGGTCTCTTCTGTGGGAAAGAGGTTGCATTGAAGAGAAAACGGCATCACCTCCTAGGTTTAAAAGCTTGTTTTACACCCTACCAACAACAGATAGGGTATGTCGGGCAGCTACTACCCAGATGTGACAACATTAATCCATTTTAAGGCGCACCTGCTTCTGATACAGATACAGTTGAAATAAATTCAAACGCAGTATATATATATATATATATATATATATATATATATAAAATGAATAAAAAATATAATAAAACAAATAACGACGAATTAAAAACAATTTTTAGCAAATTCTTTTATAACATTTTAAAGCTAAAAATTATTTATTAAAAAAACCTCTGTTTTTTTCCACAAAAAATCAACACACAATACACTGATTTTACTAGATAATTTTTTACATAAATTATAAAGGAAAATCACTCGAACATTTTTAAAGTGTAAAAGAACTATAATAAAATATAAAGTCTTCTTTCAAAATTATTTTTAAAAAATAGCAAAATTGAAAGCGTAAACAGACAGCCATGTTTTTCTAAAATTTTTGGATAGGCAATGGTTTTAATGTTTTCAGCTGAAAAAGAGTAACCATAAAGGGAAGTACTCTGTCTCTCGTTAATTAATGTTTGTAATGATGGGATTTCAAGTCGTTTCAAAGCAAAACGTGGCTAAAAGTTACGATAAAAAATAGCTGCTAAACATATGAGAAAAGAATTTCATAATATATATATATATATATATATATATATATATACTAGCAAAATTCCCGTCGTTGAATGGGTTCAAAAACAGCCTACAGAAAATGGACCGATTTATGAAAGTAGGATAGGTTATTAAAAGGAAGGGTTGTAAAGAAGTAGCTTCGAATTTGGGGGTATCTAAACCAAAGCAAAATATGATGAAATTAAAAATAAAATAATAAACCCCATAATTCATTATACCATACCTTTTCATATTGAGAGACTTATCACAATAGTGTGTGGATCTATATTAAAAAAAAACGTGTTACACTTTCTGAAATATTTCCATTCTATGGAGGTCAGGCGCGAACAAACACCCCCTAATTTTATTATACCATATTTCTTCAAACTGAAACATAATTATCAAAGTATACTTACGCAGATAGATATTAAAAGTCTTTATTAAAGTGTGTGCCTATTTCCATCTTATAGAGGCCAGGCGCGAACCCAGACCCCACAATTTTATTATGCCATCCGTATTTAATTTAAAACATACTTATCAAAGTATTATTAAGTACATCTATATCAAAAACACTTGTAAACTTTTTTTTTTAATTTTAATTTTTTTTATTTCCATACTTTGGGGGCCAGGCGCGAACGCAGCCCCCATAATTTTAATGAGCAACCGTTCTGCCAGATCAAACATACCAATTCCTGTGTCTCGATACATCTTCTATCATTATATGTGATCAGTTTTCTATAATAGTCAACAATATAGGAGCTTATTCGTGACCAGACATACACACACATACACACAGACGTTCAGATTTATATGTGAGAATCGAGTTAACGATCCGATAATTTCGTCAGACATTACAGAAATCCGTAAGGTCTGATGAAATTATCGGATTGTTAACTCGATTCTGATAGTGAAAACATGTGTAACTAAGTAGATAAAACGGTAATAAAAATATATTCATTTTTTCAGGTTTTTAGTACCTACTATGTAATTATTAAATATATTAATATATATATATATATATATATATGTAGCATATACGTGTAGATATATTTCTAGAATTTTGATAGTATTATATTATATAATCAATTTTATAACTCTAATTCATATATTATTATATCATATAATTTTTGCAATAATATCGAAGCAATGCATTATATAATACTAGGGGTTATTTTCTGTACAAAACGGTACAAAAAAAAAAAAAAAGACAGACCAACAAAGAAACGGACAGATAAATTTAATAAATAATGCTATTTAGCCTTTTAAAATGCGTATAGCCTGTTTTCTTAGAATGCATGGTTTATTACACATTAAACAGTTGAACATGGTTTAATTTGTTAATTTATTGTTGGAATTAGATTATTTTTAATGTATCATATTTGCATACTAATCCTTATTAATCCTTTTTTTGGATCCGCAACGTTATATCAAACGGATAATATAATACTTATGTCGTTGAATCTACTCATAAGCAAGTACTGTAGATACGTTCAATCAGATCGCACAGTAGTTTCCGAGAACAGACAGGCAAACGGATAGACAGACAAATATAATATAGATAATTAATAATTAATCAATGTATAAATTGATTAAAATCTAACAATTCTCATATTGTTTATAATTAGTTTTAACGGCTATTATATTGTGCGCACTTAACACTTTAATTAAGCTAAACCTACAAGGCCTTCTTTTTAATCAATTACCATCTAATCGAAATTATTAATCTACTACAATAATGTGCAATAATCGCCAGGTAATCTAGTCTATTAATCTATTTCCTATTTTGCACTTAATTATCTAATTTTCCTGTTGCTTCTGGTGAGACCATTCTACAAGGAATCCGCATTCACTCGGACTGCAGTCATTACGAAGCTAATCGATATGCATCTATCGCCGACCTTTTAAATAGAACTTCATAAGAAAAAAAAATGTCCGAGGAATGATAATGTAGATAATAATTTCGAATAATAATAATAATAATAATAATAATAATAATAATAATAATAATAATAATAATAATTTCGAATCATAATAATATAATGTAATATAATATATCAATAAAAAGGTCCGTATCTTCGGTTTAGTTCATTTGTTTGGTGGCACATGGACATTTTTCGAGTCATTTTAATGCTGACACACAATGACTGTTGCAGAGTAGTTTTAGACGTCAGAAGTTGTCCGGTGGTACAATACGCGTAAATATTATATTTTAATAAATACAGAAACTGAGGCATGTGCGAGTATAATGTGTTGTTCAATTCTTGTAAGTAAAAAAAAAAAATCCTCGAGCTGAGATACAAACCAAAATCAAAAGACGATAACCATTAGACCGGCTTGACAGATATTTACAATGTATTTCAAACCTACTTATTCTTACCATAAAGAAGTTGTCATGTTTCACGGCCGCTAATGCGCATTCGTGAAACAGTTGAAAAAGATAAAAATCCGACGACCACCACATACCAATTATTCAATTTTACCATTAAGTAGCCCGTTTTTCCGGATGAAAATTGCTTAAAAACATTTTCACGTGCCTGAATATCGTATATACCAAATTTCAAGTATGTAGATCAAAACGCGTTGAGTATATAGGTTGAGAAGTGTATTCACATACATACTCACTTTTAGATATATAGACTATAATAATACCCGTCTCTGGTCGGTAAAGTTAATTTAACGAATAGAACAGTTTTATGTTCCGTTACAAACGTTAACCCTATGATGTAATGAGAGTAAATTTCATTTATAGACACTTTATCATAACTTTAATCAAAGATCATGAGATGCTTTTTACTCTATTTTTTGCTGCAATTTCCCCTCACTAGAACAGGAAATGAAAATTAAAGTTTGAGTCGACAAGACACGGTGCCGCTTAGATTTAGAAGATTTACATTTGAGACTTAATTGTCAGACATACTATGTAGGGAGTTAAGCAGCAAGATGTCTGTTTACATTACACTTGAAATTCTGAATTTAAGAAAAGTCAGTGGAGAAACAACCCGCGAAGAGATTCCTAAATCGTTCACTTCAAGGTAAGAAACTATCAGAGTAGAATGTCTCTCATGCATGTAACAAGACTGACTTGGCCTTTTGGCCAAGATCAAAGTGTAGCATCTGTTCCGGCAGATGCTGCAAGCTATGACTAGCTATGACTAGCAAAGACCAGATGTGGGGGCAACCCCACATGCCTGACCTTTAACCAGCTCCCATTTCCCACCTCTCGGGAGCTGGTCCCTTTTTCCCTTCCCCCTCCCTTCACTCCTCACATTAAAAATCGGCCTTGTGCCTAATTTGCTCGGTGGGGGAGCAAATAAATACCATCTGTTCCGGCAGATACTGCAAGCTATGACTAGCAAAGATCAGATGTGGGGGCAACCCCACATGCTTGACCTTTAACCAGCTCCCATTTCCCACCTCTCGGGAGCTGGTCCCCTTTTCCCTTCCCCCTCCCTTCACTCCTCACATTAAAAATCGGCCTTGTGCCTAATTTGCTCGGTGGGGGAGCAAATAAATACCATCTGTTCCGGCAGATACTGCAAGCTATGACTAGCTATGACTAGCAAAGACCAGATGTGGGGGAAACCCCACATGCCTAACCTTTAACCAGCTCCCATTTCCCACCTCTCGGGAGCTGGTCCCCTTTTCCCTTCCCCCTCCCTTCACTCCTCACATTAAAAATCGGCCTTGTGCCTAATTTGCTCGGTGGGGGAGCAAATAAATACCATCTGTTCCGGCAGATACTGCAAGCTATGACTCGGTATGACTAGCTATGACTAGCAAAGACCAGATGTGGGGGCAACCCCACATGCCTGACCATTAACCAGCTCCCATTTCCCACCTCTCGGGAGCTGGTCCCCCTTTTCCCTTCCCCCTCCCTTCACTCCTCACATTAAAAATCGGCCTTGTGCCTAATTTGCTTGGTGGGGGAGCAAATAAATACCATCTGTTCCGGCAGATGCTGCACTTAAGATAATTTGTACCAGTCAATGGAGGGGAAACCCTCTATACTGGGACAATTATTATTTTTGGTAACCAGAGTGCCCCCTTTTTGTCTACTTTTAGGGGAGCTGGTTTTTACCTCACATTAAAAACGGCCTTGTGCCTAATTTGCTCAGTGGGGGAGCAAATAAATACCATCTGTTCTCTCAGTTACTAAACTTTCCGCCACCGGGCTTTCGGGCTAGGTTAAGGTTTTTCATACTAACCTTTGTTAGTACGGACCGACCCCCTTCTTTGGGGAGTCAGGACCTAAAGGACTGACTCCACATTTGTGGGAGCTTGGACCCGGAAACCGATCCCCTTTTTTGGGAGACTGGACTCTCGGGACCAGCACCACTAGCTGGTAGTTGAGACCTGCTTTTGTTGTTTTTTGCATGCATTTTTTCTTCGTTCCGGTCTCTTCCCTCTAGAGACAGGGGATGGTCTAATTTCTCCACACTTAATTGCCTGAGCAGCACTCTGACCTGCCAGGCCCAAACTTTGTCTATCTTCGCTGCTCTCCCAGTGGATCGAGCAGACAGGGTTCTCTTTCTCGCTTTCGTTGGGGTAAGTGAGTGGGTAGGGTGACGTGGGGTAGGGCGGGTGCTTCGTTTCTGCTCCCCTCTGTGGGCAGGGATGCCTATCCCCTCTCTCTCTTAATTGCGACGCGGCACTCTGACCCGCTAGCACCCACTGCGTCTTTCTTCTCTGCTCTCCCCCCTCGCGGGGGGATCTGAGCTGCTAACCCGACATCCCCGTGAGGGGAAGTCAAAAACTCTAATTTCTTCAAAGTCCGCTCCTCCCCCTCCTCCCCCTCCATTCCCCTGGGTTTTCTTTTCCCCCACTACACTTTGGTCCGCGCCAGCGGCCAGTGCAACCGCCACGATGCCAGGCAGGAGGGGTACGTCACCCCAAATGCGCAGCATCTCAACTGCGAACGACTCCCTATGTGAGGGAGCTGATGCATCTCCCGGCGAGACGGCGCCAGGAAACAAGGTAGGGCCCCGGCGCGCGGCGACCTTGGAAGAAAGCGGGAGGGTAGGGCCGCAGCCCGCGGCGACCCCCCGAAAAGCACCTGCAACCGCTCCCCACGAGGGCAACCCAGCGGAAAAGCTGCCGTTAAGTCACTAGCTGGGGAAAGTGCAGAACCCAGCCAACCAGCTGCACCCCAGGACGGCAGAACCAAGGGAGGAAGCCCGGGGAACCCATCCCCCGCTCCCCCAAAGGGCGACTCCCCAACAGAAAAGGAGGAAAACAGCACCGCGGACCAAACCGAGGCGTTGGATGAAGACGTAATAGCCTCCATCTGCTCACTATTCGGCGGGGAAGACAGTGATTGGCCCCCCAACACTCCCCAAGAGGACCAAATACGGAAAAGGGGTGACTCTCCGGCCAGTGGTAACAAAAGCAAGCTGGAAGGAGAGACACACTTGACAGTACCCACCAAGGCTCCAGCTGGGAACACGGCACAAGAAGGGGAGACACCTCCACCCCAAGGGGACAGCCACCCAGCAAAGGAAGAAAATAAGAAAGGGGAGCGGCCCGGAGAGCAAACCAAGCCAGGACGAAACAACGCCAAAGACACAATGGCCTACTTTGCCTGGTAACGGCACAGTTCCGAAACCAAAAATGCCCATAACAAGAGAGAGCCCCACAACACCAGCTACGCCCCCCCCCAACCCGAGTCCAGCTGACACCCACCAGGATGGAGGACCGGCATGGGGTCCCAAAGAGCAGCAAGGGAAGTTGACGCCCAAAGACTACAGAGCACTCTTTGACTCCACTTACAAGGAGTATACCCAGGGGAACAACATCCAACCCCTCCCGGGTCAAGTGGAAGTTCTGGAGAAAAGAGTGCTCTCGCTGATAACTTCAGACACCAAGACAAGGGGTCTGACGGGCGTCAACAAGGACACCATGATGAACGTGTTGCTGGAGCAGAACATTCCCGCCAACTACATCTGTAGAAGGAGTTACGCACAGTGGGATGTTCTGCTCCCCACCTCCGAAGACGCAGTCAGGCTGTCCAGGACCTGCCATCAGAGCAGGAACATAAAGCTCCAACCCATCTATATGAACAAGAGGAGAGCAAATGTTTCTGCTCTAAACGTCCCCTGCTATATGGAGGCCAAACAACTGGGGGCTATCCTAAGCCAGTATGGAGACGTAGAGGAAGTCACCCCGGTCCGCGGATTAAGAAACATCATGACCGGGGACTACAAAGTACAGATGGTCCTGGACAAGGCTGGATTCTACGCCATCCCAGCCACACTCAAGTTCGGAGAGTGGACACTCTCCCTTATAGTGGAAGGGAGGAGGCCTCATTGCTGGCTGTGCACACAACAAGGGCATATGGCGAAGGACTGTCCAAAGAGGAATGGAGGGAAGAAGCCCACAAAAGCGGCGGGAACAAGCGTGACAACAAATCAAGCCGCTGCTCCTGCGCCGGCCGCAAATCCTCCAGAGGCACCGACAGGCTGGGTGACGGTCGTAAAGAAAGGCAAGATCAACAAACAACCATCCTTGCAGACAGTCACCCAAGACCAAGAACAACCGAAGAGCGAGACGGAGAAAATAGACACACAGACATCCTCCTCCTCAAACAAGAGGAAACTACCAGAATCTGAGGAGGAGGCCGCGTCAGAGGCAGAGGAAGAGACAACAACAGTCTCTATGGCCCTGAGCGCAACAGAGATCAGGAGGGCCAGGAGGAGGAAAAGCCGCAAGACACGCGCAAACCCTCCTACCCCCACTGAGACTGAGAAGGACTCCCTCGCAACAACAACACAGGATGAGCCCCCTGTGATCCCAACACCCCAGCAACCCGAACAACCTTCCCCCTCTCCTATAAAGGCCCAAAGAAATTCTTCCCGCCCCTCATCCCGTGACAGGAGCCAAAAAGAAGAAAACAAGCAGGCTACCCCCTCCCCAAGCGCTCAGCCTCCCCATCAACCAAAAGAGGTCCCCTTCCCCACTCCCAAAGTCCGCACTGAACGGACCAAAAAGCTCCCCTTCCTGCCAGGAAGCAGGATTTGTGAAACAGACCCTCTCCAACCGGCCCCGGACCTTAAAGGACAACAGAAGGTCCGGTACAATAAACTTAAAAACTTTGAAAAAGTCGGTGGAGACCTAGTAACAGACCCCACTAAATTAAAGGACGCTCCCTTGTTGACCACTTTCGTTAGGGTCAACAAGGACGCTATGACTGGAGGAATGTGGGCAATGATTAAGGCAGCGAAGAATGCGATCCCAGGCCAGCAGCTGGTGGATAGGGACCATCCTTCGCTGACCAACATTTTCTTTAAATGTGAGGGTAGAATCCCCATGTATGTACACCCATCGCTATACAGGGCACTCAAACTAACCTTCCCCCTGGACGTGGGGGGCGTGGCCAAGGATGGATCACCTTCATCGGATTTACTTACCGGCAGCCTTGGCCAGGCCTGCCATGTCCTCACTGCCCAGGATTTCAGACCCGTCTGTGACAGTTCTTGAGGTAAGTGATCATGTCTTTTAACTTGGCTACATTGAATGTGAGGGGCATCAGGTGTCGAAGCAAGGCATGCCTGACCTTTGACCAGCTCCCATTTCCCACCTCTCGGGAGCTGGTCCCCCTTTTTCCCTTCCCCCTCCCTTCACTCCTCACATTAAAAATCGGCCTTGTGCCTAATTTGCTCGGTGGGGGAGCAAATAAACACCATCTGTTCCGGCAGATACTGCAAGCTATGACTAGCTATGACTAGCAAAGACCAGATATGGGGGCAACCCCACATGCCTGGCCATTAACCAGCTCCCATTTCCCACCTCTGGGGAGCTGGTCCCCTTTTTCCCTTCTCCCTCCCTTCACTCCTCACATTAAAAATCGGCCTTGTGCCTAATTTGCTCGGTGGGGGAGCAAATAAATACCATCTGTTCCGGCAGATGCTGCAAGCTATGACTCGCTATGACTAGCTATGACTAGCAAAGACCAGATGTGGGGGCAACCCCACATGCCTAACCTTTGACCAGCTCCCATTTCCCACCTCTCGGGAGCTGGTCCCACTTTTTCCCTTCCCCTCCCTTCACTCCTCACATTAAAAATCGGCCTTGTGCCTAATTTTCTCGGTGGGGGAGCAAATAAACACCATCTGTTCCGGCAGATACTGCAAGCTATGACTAGCTATGACTAGCAAAGACCAGATGTGGGGGCAACCCCACATGCCTAGCCATTAACCAGCTCCCATTTCCAACCTCTCGGGAGCTGGTCCCCTTTTTCCCTTCTCCCTCCCTTCACTCCTCACATTAAAAATCGGCCTTGTGCCTAATTTGCTCGGTGGGGGAGCAAATAAATACCATCTGTTCCGGCAGATGCTGCAAGCTATGACTCGCTGTGAATAGCTATGACTAGCAAAGACCAGATGTGCGGGCAACCCACATGCCTGACCTTTTACCAGCTCCCATTTCCCACCTCTCGGGAGCTGGTCCCCTTTTTCCCTTCACCCTCCCTTCACTCCTCACATTAAAAATCGGCCTTGTGCCTAATTTGCTCGGTGGGGGAGCAAATAAATACCATCTGTTCCGGCAGATACTGCAAGCTATGACTAGCTATGACTAGCAAAGACCAGATGTGGGGGCAACCCCACATGCCTGACCTTTAACCAGCTCCCATTTCCCACCTCTCGGGAGCTGGTCCCCTTTTCCCGTTCCCCCTCCCTTCACTCCTCACATTAAAAATCGGCCTTGTGCCTAATTTGCTCGGTGGGGGAGCAAATAAATACCATCTGTTCCGGCAGATACTGCAAGCTATGACTAGCTATGACTAGCTATGACTAGCAAAGACCAGATGTGGGGGCAACCCCACATGCCTGACCTTTAACCAGCTCCCATTTCCCACCTCTCGGGAGGTGGTCCCCTTTTCCCCTTCCCCTCCCTTCACTCCTCACATTAAAAATCGGCCTTGTGCCTAATTTGCTCGGTGGGGGAGCAAATAAATACCATCTGTTCCGGCAGATACTGCAAGCTATGACTAGCTATGACTAGCAAAGACCAGATGTGGGGGCAACCCCACATGCCTGACCTTTAACCAGCTCCCATTTCCCACCTCTCGGGAGCTGGTCCCCCCTTTCCCTTCCCCCTCCCTTCACTCCTCACCTAAAAAATTGGCCTTGTGCCTAATTTGCTCGGTGGGGGAGCAAATAAATACCATCTGTTCCGGCAGATGCTGCAGGCTATGACTAGCTATGACTAGCTATGACTAGCAAAGACCAGATGTGCGGGCAACCCTACATGCCTGACCATTAACCAGCTCCCATTTCCCACCTCTCGGGTGCTGGTCCCCTTTTTCCCTTCACCCTCCCTTCACTCCTCACGTTTAAAATCGGCCTTGTGCCTAATTTGCTCGGTGGGGGAGCAAATAAATACCATCTGTTCTGGCAGATGCTGCAAGCTATGACTAGCTATGACTAGCAAAGACCAGATGTGGGGGCAACCGCGCATGCCTGACCATTAACCAGCTCCCATTTCCCACCTCTCGGGAGCTGGTCCCCTTTTCAACTTTCCCCCCTCCCTTCACTCCTCACATTAAAAATCGGCCTTGTGCCTAATTTGCTCGGTGGGGGAGCAAATAAACACCATCTGTTCCGGCAGATACTGCAAGCTATGACTGGCTATGACTAGCTATGACTAGCAAAGACCAGATGTGGGGGCAACCCCACATGCCTGACCATTAACCAGCTCCCATTTCCCACCTCTCGGGAGCTGGTCCCCTTTTCCCTTCCCCCTCCCTTCACTCCTCACATTAAAAATCGGCCTTGTGCCTAATTTGCTCGGTGGGGGAGCAAATAAATACCATCTGTTCCGGCAGGTGCTGCAAGCTATGACTAGCTATGACTAGCAAAGACCAGATGTGGGGGCAACCCCACATACATGACCATTAACCAGCTCCCATTTCCCACCTCTCGGGAGCTGGTCCCCTTTTTCCCTTCCCCCTCCCTTCACTCCTCACATTAAAAATCGGCCTTGTGCCTAATTTGCTCGGTGGGGGAGCAAATAAATACCATCTGTTCTTCAGATGCTGCACTTCAATTTTTTGTTCTCTGTCAGTGGAGGAGAAATCCTTCACGACTGAGACAATTTTTATTTTTGTTCCTTTTCTCCACGTTAAAAAACGACCCTGGTGTCTAACTCTGTCCCGTGGGGAGGCATTGTAAATAGGAACAAGACTGAAACGTAGCAATAGGAGCCTGAGTTCTTAATGTTAATATCATTCTCTATTTAATTCTCTTGGGCCTGCAAAAATATTGTATTAGTATCCGGATTCTGCGAGAGTTCACCTATTTCCCTTAATCTTATGTGAGGGTTTATCTTCCTTTCATTGCTGTTCTGTGATAGTCTGTCTTCTCTCAATCAATTGTGAGAACCCCTCCCTCTCTCTTTCTCTCTCTCTCTCTCTCTCTCTCACTCACTCCCTTTTCCTTTCTGCAAGAATCTCCCTCTTCTGTCGGTTTTTTGTGAGAGTTTCTTTCCCTTCATTTAGACTCCTTTATCTGCACATATTTATGCCACCACACGCAAATTATGACCAAGTTTTCCTAATATATGTGAAACGTCAGAAAATGAAATACACAAATAATAACAGTCCACAAAACAATCTATACATTTTAAAATGTTCTACTTCCTTTGTGACAGCCAGCAATTTGACCATTACAGAGCAGCAGTAACATTTTTAAACATCCATATTTTATATTAGTATTGTTTTTTTTGCGTTTTACATGTCAATATATTTATCCTATATCTTCACTTAAGAAGGTGTTACTCTCAGAGAGATATATTATATATTAATGTGAAGGCCAACTTTATCAGCGTCACATTTCCGAAAACCTCGATATCCAACCTTACCATTATAACTGAGCGATAGTCTATATTTTCAGCTAGAGAAAATAATGCATATTATCTAGCAGGTCCATCAGATCTTTCTTATAGTGTTAAATATTAATCGAATAAACCCACTAATATACAAAGAAAATCAGTAATAGACAGATTGCTTTGTTAAGAATAACAGAAAATGAAAGTTCAGTTTGAATCGACAGTTATTTAGAACTTGTTTTTACACAGGAATCACCAGTTATTAAGGCCCAGAGGCTACTCAAGGATAAGGGTTAATGAGTATACATTAGTCAATATGATTATAGCATAGTAAACATAAGTAGTGGGCATTTTGTAAATTGGATTACTTAGGGGGACGGTTCATCAAGAACTTGTTTACATTGGACTTGAAGACAATCAGATTGTACTCAGCTGGAAAGCAGGCAAATGGATGAGAGTTCCACGGTCGTGCAGTTTTAAGAAAGAAGCTTTGTACATAGAATCTGCATTTAAGTTTAGGCACATATAAAGAGTGTGGAACATTATTGATAGTGGTTTTGGCTAGGCGAGTGTTTCTCGTGAAAGTTTGGCGACGGGAGACCGTAGATTGAAGCTCAGCTGAGCATTTTCCAAGAAAATAACGATAAACAGAGACAGGCTCGCAACGTCTCTTCTGGTTGCACGGATGATAAAAGGGCATCCCCCACTAAGCTACGAACTCTATTTTTAACTCTGTCAAGGCAGGATAAGCTTCTTCTAGCAGCTCCTGTCCAGATGTGGCAACAGTACTCCATCCTTGGCCGTGACTGGCTTTTATATAGGAAGAGAATTGCATCAGGAGTGAGATATCAAGTGGAGCGGTAGAAGGATCCCACCATTTTTCCAGCAACTTTGGCAATGGATTTGATATACGTGTTCCATTTTAGGTCAGGAGTAAAGATCAAGCCCAGAAGCATGTACAAAACATGAAGCGTCCCTAAAACAAGAGGCATTCATTTCAACCGATCCCAAATTATCATCAGAGCGTAGATGGCATAGAGATAGACGCCTGGTTTTAGATGCATTAAAAGTAACCAGCCGCCTCTTTCCCCATCGTACCACGTGCTCAAGGTCAGAGGAAAGAGAATCAGAGACAACTTGGTCGTTTACGGTCTTTTATGTGGTACCAAAGATTGTAGTGTCGTCAGCAATAATGTCTATGAATGATGCAAGGATGTGATGTTGAAGATCATTTATGTAGATCAGGAAGAGAGGTGGGGCCAAGATGGACCCTTGAGTGACTCCAGCATTAATACTGAGAACTTCTGATTTCTGCTTATCAACCACTACTGTTATGAACCCATCAGAGAGAAATGATTCAATAATTGAGAAGACATTTCTAGCTATATCGTAGCTGGAGATGTTGTGCCATGCCTTATAAAAGACCTTCCATATCAAGAGCGAGTGTCCTAGAGAAGAAGCCTCCGTCGAGAGATTCGCTAATTCTATGAGATATAACTGTAAGCACGTCTGCTATAGATATAGAGAACGGAAACCATATTGCGTGTCACTAAGAAGGTTGTTTTTGCTGAGATGGTTGACTACTTCTTTATTTAACACGGATTCCAGCAGCTTACTCCTGATGCACAGGAGACTTAACAAGTCTACTCTATCGTCAACAGTATTATATTGCTCTTAAAAAATATGTGTGCTTATTTGCTGACGGCGTATCTTTAGTCTGGAAGGACCACAGAATGTTAACGAACAAAAGCAATCAACTAACTAGGTTCGATTATAAACAATCATTAAGTTATTACTAGAGCTTGTAAAACAGCAGAATCTTTACATTTTTTGGACTCTTGAGTATATATCTTTTAATATCTTATATGTTTTTGTATAGACTGATGTGGCTCTCGGTGGCTTGATTGTGTCTTATTGTGTCCGCTATATCTTATAATTTTCCCTAATGTATGTGTGTGTGACGCTGTTTATCTCAGCCTACAGGCAATCCACCCAGGAAAGTAAGGTACTGAAATGAAGCTTATGACCCATCGGACGTTTTAGAGATTTTTATCTCCGTGTCTGGTGTATGGAAATGCAAAAGAAAATGCAAAAAATGCAAAAATATAACGATTTTCTAAACAACGTTTTATTTACTGGATATTTTCTTATGGAAGTTACTATCTCGCTTAATAAGTTCGATTTAATATGTGTGTGTGTGTGACGCGGTTTATCTCAGCCTACCTGCAACCCACCTAGACAAGTAAGGTACAAAAATGAAACTTATGTACCAGCGGATGTTTTAGTGATATTTATCTCCGTATCTGGTGTATGGAAATGCAAAAAGAATGCAAAAAAAAAATAACGATTTACTAAACAACGTTTTATTTACTGGATATTTTTCCGGTACTTGGACTCAAGTTTTCCCTGCTGGGCAAACTTGGGTTCTTGTACTTTAAAAGAATGAAAAGCATATTCTCTTTCGACTGTCCTAGTTATGTCAAAAGGGATTATAGGTAACGCAATCAATAAAACACCACAACTTAGTTCGAACAACTTAAAAATACAAACAGTTCGGCAAGTTGTTGGTTGAATAAAATTCTTGCTTTGTTAATTACTCTAACAATTAGTCGGCGTCTAACAGGGAGGAGAATCAGATTTTGATGATATTCAACTGTGAGATACATTTTGAATTTCTAAACGTCTTTCTATATCGGATTTGGCCTCAGCGTGAGCACTTAAGGTTAATGAAAACCTAAGCTTCCTTGCATTAGTTCTCTGTCCAAGTCTGAGTGGTAGGTAGACAGAGATTAGGACTCAAGTTTACACTGACGTTTATAATTAACGAAAGAGTTACTTCAGACGCTGCATGCCACTTGTAAGGCGCGACAGAAATTAGCCGTCTTCTTCCGTGGACAAGCCAGCAAAATAACATAGGTGTGTTTATCAAGAGAAATGGGCGATTATTTATACGATTACTTATACTAAATGTTCTGAAGACAGATTGCGTAGCTTATTGTAAATTGATCACACAACAATTTCATGGTATCCAAATAGAAATTTAGACCGATACGCATGTTTCACGGCATATCATCCCCTTTTACATTGCCAAACTATAATACATACTAGTATTTCATCCCGGCGTTGTCCGGGTGTGTGGAGGTGTATATTGAGCACCCCCCCTAAAAAAAGCGGTCAATTTTTTAAAACTTTGACCCCTATTATGGCCCCATACCATGTATTGTTTTGGGCTCAAATCAAGTTATTAAGTTAGATCCGTGTCCAACGAACCTATATCTAATATTTCAAGTGTTTATACCCCAAATTGTCGGAGGAGTGTTGTAGAGTTCTAAAAGGTAAAATCGTTGAACATATAGAAGAAGGGAAGCCAAGCAAGCAGTCAGAAAGCAACATAAACAAGCTCACTGTTGACTCCCCCTCCTGAGCTTCTCTCAGTCTACAGCATGACACTGCAAATATAATTATACTTGTATATTTCTTATAACAAACGAATTTTCTGTTGCGAGTTGTCTCTGGCTGACGAAAAACTACCAGCGTTCACGCGGCCACACCAAAAAAAGTGGAAAAGCAGAATGAAACAGAAAAGTTACTATGTAGCCTGCAAATACAAAAACAGATTTTAACTCTATGTACTGGCCAGGGTCATTGTATTATTGCCTACAATCAATGTTTGATTATAAATGGTACTGTTATTGCCAGGTTACGACGGCTTGTTAAAACTTGTGTGTTATACAGCTCGAAAGCTTGCATCATCATTTTAAGGCAAACTAATATGTATGTTCAGGAAAGTAAATTACATATTGTTTTTGGCTTACTAAAATTTTAATATTCATATTCGTTACGATATTTATGAAAACGTGTCACTCTATTTTTTTAACACGCAATTCACCTGTTTAAAGATGGAGGAGATTTTTAGACTGTGCAGTTTATAACTCAACAGATTCATGCTAGATTTTCGTATCTCGAAGGAGAAAAGAACAGATTAATAACAACGTCGCTGATGAGTGTAAGGATTGCTCTATACTTTCACGGTAAATGAATAGACATGTTCAGGTAAAAACGTGTTGTTTTTTTGTTGCATTCTTGATTTTTACAATTCCAATTGGTAACGATAATTAAAAAGTGTCATTCTGTCTTTTTTTTCGATTTTGTTAACCTCCATCAGTATAAACTAAGGTTCGGCATGCGTTACCAAACGGACTGATTTCCGCCTTTTCATACGCACTTGTTATTTATGTAATTTGCAATCATGGTTGTATACAATTACATAACAGAAAAGAGGTCTACCTCATGGACACATTCTGTTCTGGATAATTCCAAAGTATGAACTCATAGCAAAAGAATATAATTTAATATTAATAAGTAATTTCTGTAGAAATTCTTTCTAAAGACGAAGAAAAAACGTCATGATTTGTCATGAAATACATGATTATTGGCCCATGTGGTCCCCTAAATGAAGACCCCCCCCATATATGACAGACAAAAATGTTCCAAAGAAATTTCCAAGTCATTCTTGAAATCTGCTGAACAGGGTAACAATTCTTGTCCTAAATACAGAAGAATGATAGTCGAAAGACGGAGGTCAGATTGACATGATAAAAATGAGGCAAATTGCAACGTAGTTGAGCAAGAAATCAGTAATCAAAGTGTAGTGACTTACAATCCATATTTGTTACAAAAATTCAGCTGTCATATCAATGTTGAAATTTGTTCATTAATTAATTCAATAAAGTATTGCATCAAATATATCCACAAGATACCAGATCAAGCTGTTTTAAGTTATAACTTGCTATCCAAGCCGACCGTTAAGAATCACAAATGATTGATGAAAGCAGTCAATATCAAAACATGAGATATGGGTCATCATTAAAAGCATCACAGCGAATGAACCTTTCCCCCAGTTGTTGGTTTGGCAGTTTACCTTGAGAATGGGCAAAATAGTTCTCTTTAATGGGGAAATTTCATTGCAGGTTGCACTTTGGCCTCCACCTCGCACAGCTATGAGAGTTTTATCCCAGATCTGCAAAGGCGATAACTTTTCAACGTCTAAAGTATGCTGAATTGCCATAATATACTATTTTGAAAAAAAGTACAAAGAAATAGAAACGTCGCAAGAGAGGCAATTTTGATGGATATCGTTAATGAGTATCGCATCGTTTCAAATGCAAAGTCCATTTGTAGGATTTACACAATAGACTAGTTAGCTAGAGATTGTTATTTTTTGCGACTTCTACTGACCCAAGTGCGAGGACCAACTTCATTCCAAGATCTAAAATAGTTGATGGCAATATATGTTCGACATTCAGAGAAGTTTGCCTTGCCAGAAGGCTTTTGGAGAATGATGACCATTTACAATTAGCCACGGAAGAAACAAATGTTTCGCAGTCACCTGCAAACATGGGCTGCCTATTTTCAATAATCCTGACGGCATATTTACCAAACAATCCACCACAACTTTGTAAAACCTTCAAAGAAGCATTGTGAGAGGACCATTTGAAACTATATCGAACGCGTATCAATTATTCAAATACTCCACTCGGATTTGATTTTCAATCAATTTTGTACTATTAAGAAAACAAAGTCCCCATGATGGGAAAACTTGCCTTTACAGCATATGGCTTGCCAACACCAGCCCATACATATTGATAATGAGCAGCTTTGTCATGAGTACAGAGGTGAGATAAATTACAATCAGGAGGAGCTGGCATCTAGAGTTAACAACTAATATAAAAACTCTACAGAGAATCAAAGGTATGCTTATGCAGCCATTTTGAGGTGGCGAATAGTGAAAGAGCGGGTCATAAAGCATTGTGTTTCCTGATGCACCCGGAGTAATAGGGAAGACTATTTTTAAATTTAGGTCACAGAAAAACATTGCGCTAGCAACTGCATCAAGTGGGATTGCGGCAACGTTCTTGGAGGGAAGACGTAGTTTGAGCAACACATTCAAAGTGTCATTGAATACATATAAAATGGATGAGCCTTCGTGATATCTTACTCGAAACTCTAATATGGACAAAGTAATACGAATCACAAAAGTAGTAATTATTGATGAAGCACTAATGACTCATAAAATTGTTTTTGAAGCAATTGATCGATCATTGTAGTATATTACGGGTGTCAAAATGTCAAATAGCGGCATTCCAACTTTATTATCAGATGACTCTGGTTAAATTTTACTTGTTGTAAAAATGGAACAAGGGCAAATATTGTTAACGCAAGTTTAAAGGAATCTGACATTCTAAGAAATATCTTCGTAAAGACCCTAACAACAAATATGACTGTTTAGAGATTTAGAATCTAAAATCTTTTCAAGTTTTGTGCTTAGTATTGGCGAAGGAAACCTTCCTTATGTATGAGTACCGGATACAATTTTAATTCCTGTAGAACTAGGTGCATGTGTTGAGAAACTACAAAAGGTGAAGGAAAGAGAGTACCCTTACTTAAATTTGAATCGAAAATACGTAAAATAATTTGCTAATCGCTGAGTTTCCAGGGCGGAAACATTACAAATCTATTGACTATACTACAGATGAGGATGATGTTGTGAAATATCTCAAAGACATCTTGAATTAAAATTTAAGTTGGTTGTCCAATCATGATTTTGAGATTACTGGATCCACCGAAAATAATGGAACAAGATGTGTTATAACAATAATGCATAACCATTTGATTGCAGCAATAATTACAGTTGGACCTTATAATAGTCAAACGGTTTTATTTCGTGAATTCCACTAATGCCAAATTATAGCGAGTTGCCTTTTGCTTGTCAGAAACTGCAGTTTTCATTGAGACCATGCTTTGCTATGGGCATTACTTAGAGTCGAGGGAAAACATTTAAAGTTATTGGAATAGATCTAGCAAACCCAGGCTTTAGTCACGGCATGTTTTATGTAGCAGTTTCAAGAACAAGACCTCCATAATACTTCAACATATTAGCAAATCAAAGAAAACAAGAAATGTCATTTACCCAAGAGTTTTGGTTTAGAAGCTGAAGTAACATGAATATTTAAAAAATGCCAATTACTATTGTGCAAATAAAAATATATCCGCTGCAAAGAACTCGGATAATTCCGCGTGTATATATATATATATATATATATATATATATATATATATATATATATATATATATATATATATATATATATCAAATTATTTTACGTATTTTCGATTCAAATTTAAGTAAGGGTACTCTCTTTCCTTCACCTTTTGTAGTTTCTCAACACATGCACCTAGTTCTACAGGAATTAAAATTGTATCCGGTACTCATACATAAGGAAGGTTTCCTTCGCCAATACTAAGCACAAAACTTGAAAAGATTTTAGATTCTAAATCTCTAAACAGTCATATTTGTTGTTAGGGTCTTTACGAAGATATTTCTTAGAATGTCAGATTCCTTTAAACTTCCGTTAACAATATTTGCCCTTGTTCCATTTTTACAACAAGTAAAATTTATATATATATATATATATATATATATATATATATATATATATATATATTTAAATATTTTTTGCGGGGTACAAAATTTTATTATGGCTATGTAAAGACTGAATTTAAACTTGTTCGAAAACATTTTATATTGTGATTAAGCTCGAAAACGTAATTAAGCTCGATTTTAGCTCTGTTGAGCGAGCTTCGAAACCGGTCAGCTGACACATCAAATTTATTTTTTTAATTTCACAATCTAAAATGTTTTTGAACAAGTTTAAATTTAGTTTTTACATAGCCATAATATATATATATATATATATATATATATATATATATATATATATATATATATATATCGATCGCTACTAAACATTAAGCTTTGCTCTTCGTAAAAAGTAATTACGTTTCCATCGGCAGCAAGTAACACAAACTATAATTTATGTTACTGAGGCGGCTAACTTGATAGCATAAAAGTAAGATTAAGGATGTCCAACTGGTTGTGTACAGAATATAAACCTGAAACAGTCGTTATTTTTAGCTAAACGGAACAATACATTTCTGGTAAATACTTAAACAGTTGCATGTGTATGATTTCTGTCCCCCTTCAATTATCTTACACATGTCACGGTATAATATATTGAGTTCTGTTAATAAAGCTTATTTTTCGAAATTAATATCACCAAACGAATAAACCGAAACAATTGGCATTACTTCTAATGATGTGTTGGTTTGCTCATATCTATTTTCTTGTTTTTTTTCTCCTTTTACAATCCAACAATTTACTATATTGTGACTATGTATGTGTGTATGTGCGCGGGTGTGTTTGCACATTTTATACAGAAAAATCTATAATCTATCTATCTATCTATCTATCTATCTCTATATATACATATAATATAAAGTTGAATGTCTGTGTGTGTATGTGTGTGTGTGGTTGACTATTTTAAAAAAAAACTGATTACATGTAATGATAGAACATGTATTGAGACACAGGAATGCGTATGATTGATCTGGCAGAACGGTGGTTCATTAAAATTGTGGGGGCTGCGTTCGCGCCTGGTCAACAAAGTATGGAAATAAAAAATTAAAAAACTAAAAAAAAACACGTTTACAAGAGTTTTTTAAATAGATGTACATAATAATATTTTGATAAGTATTTTTAACATGCATGGTATAATAGAATTGTGGCGTCTGCGTTCGCGCCTGGCCTCCATGGAATTGAAACAGGCACCAAATTAAATAAAGACTTTTCATATCTATCTGCGTAAGTATACTTTGATAGTTATGTCTCAGTTTGAAGAAATATGGTATAATAATATTGGTGGGTGTTCGTTCGCATCTGACCTCCATAGAATGAAAATATGTCATAAAGTTTAACAAGTTTTTTTTTATATATATATCCACAGAATATTGTGATAAGTGTTTCAGTATGAACAGGTATGGTATAGTACATACTGGGGTTTATCTATTTTATTTTTACTTTCATCATATTTCCTTTAGTTTTGATACCCCCACATTGGAACCTATCTCTTTACAACCCTTCGTTTTCAAATAAAAATTCAAATTCATAAATCAGAGTCCATTTTCTGTAGGCTGTTTTTGAATCCAGTAAAAGACGTGGACTTTTGCTAATATATATATATATATACATATATATATATATATATATATATATATATATATATATACAGTTGCATTATCTTTTATAATTGAAGAAACATACACAACTTTTGTAGATTTACCATTGATTCAAGTTATTACGCAGAAATAATTTCATAAATTAAACAGATAGGATTTGTTAAAGGCAAGGGTGCGTTCGAAATAAATGTTTCTGTTTTGAGCACAATTGAACCGTGATACTTTACTTAAACGTTTTAATTTTTTAGTAAAGTCATTATGAACAGATGGTTTTATAAAATTAACCGTAGATTCTCTAGAGTGCAATGTAAACTACAATGCATTGTAGAATGAGTCACGCGGGAATGACATATAAAGTTTTCTCCCGGTACGATACCGAGGTAGGGATATCTAACTAGAACAGATAATCAATTTGATTAAAATAATTACACTTTTACCGATTCCGTTAGCTATAAATATATCGAAGAATGAAATATTTGTTGTTCCTTATTCAATCCCGTACAACATCAGGTCTCCTTCTACATATCTTTGGTTGAGCCTATTGAGGAGTGAAATAAACTAGCCATAGCGCATAAAGCAATGCTGCTTGTGTAAACAAATAGAACTTAGGCGTTTGGACAATGTGTGATCATTGAAATTTCACATGCCCATGTTAGGAGCAGTGTAACGGTTTGAAACGCTGACGGTCAAGTTTCAATCCTGGCTTGAGGTATCTGTTAGTCTAGCAGTACTGAAAAACTATGGTACAGCGAAACAATGTGTCTGTGGATAACTATATGCATAATATATATATATATATATATATATATATATATGTGTGTGTGTGTGTGTCTGTGTGTGTCTGTGTAATATGTTCAACGTGTGCTTGTGTCCAAAATATCACTACATGAAATATAACTAACCTCACAATCTAATGGGGTCGATTTCTTCTCTTCATTTCGTCTCTTTACCTGGAGAAGGGAGATTTCAAACACACACACACACAGACACATATATATACATATATATATACTTAGACAAATAGAGGTAGCGCAACCTTGCGTGTGTTGTTTGAAATGAGATAGAGAGCAAGAAATAGAAAGACAGCTTGCTAGATCAAGGCTAGAGGTTGGGTTTATGGAAATGCGAACTATTTTTAAAACACGTCCTCCGACTATTTTTATCACAAAGCGGTAATTGAAGAAATGAAGAATTTGCTATTCCTAATAAGTTCCAGTTATTCCTAATTGATGAAGATTGCTCGAAGCAACAATCAATTAATGAAAAGCAAAGCTGCAACATCCAATTTATTGGAAATGAGACAAAAAAGCAACAAGCACCAAAATTAAAATTTTAAAATTAAACATCCATAACCAACACGGGAACTTATTTAACCATTAATAAACAACCGACTCGATCTTTCCTCCCTTCGTATATTTTTGTTGGCTTGTTGGAAAAGTATCGCTTTCCGGATAGAAGAATATTTTTAATAAACTAGAAAATAACTGTGCATCGACGGGTTATTATATTCTCGTGTTTATGTTTGTATTATATGCATTGGCTTACATTTTGATAGTCGGATATTAATCGGAAAACGCTATTTCGAATCTTCGTCAGATCATAATAACATATAATAACGTGTGATTAGGAGGTCTTTTCTTTATTTGTCTTTCAAATAATTTTTAATTCGCATCTATAGTCTTGTTTGATGTTTCAAAATATTTTCTTTACTATTTTACATAATGAAAAATTGTTAAATGCCGCAAGGTATCGCTGCTTATGTCACGTCAAAAGAGAATGTCTTTAACTCAGATCTAATTAACCTATCTATCCATATAAGTCATGATATTATCGATTGAACCATGTATAGGATATGAACTATTCACAGAGTTTAGCGTTACAAAGGACAATTGATGTAATCCAGATGCATTTCGATATTTCAAACAGAGGATTTTATATATATTTTCACACATGCGCACGACCGGCACCTACACTTTATCGGACTTTAACACCTCAACCTCAAAATCGATCAAAGGACGTGCCAAGTATTAAGACCAGCATGGCACGAAATAGAAAAAACACACACACACACTTACTAAGAAGAATCTTTCACGATTCGAATTCGAAAGAATTTAATTTTTAATGAACAAATATATTTATTAAAAAAAAACTTTGCCAATGTTTTGTCTTATAAATACATTTATATATATATATATAAAGATATATATATATATACATATATATAAAGATGTATATATACATACATATATATAAAGATATATATATATATAAATAAATACACACGCACACACACGTATATATATACACATATATATATATGTATATATATATATATATATATATATATATATATATATATATATATAATAAAATAAAAATTACAATTAAATTTACCAAAATGATCCAAGATCGTAAAACTAAAGTATATTATAAATATTAAAGAATTAATATTTATAATGTAATCCCAACCAGATGTAAAAGCTCGATAAAACCAAGTAGGAGATAGAGCTTATAATAAGATCAAATAGTTAATAAAATATGTTAAAAACACTTTGAAAAAGAGTTAAAAACATATTTAATCAGAAAAAGAAAACATTTAATAAGTGAATAGTCCTTCATCAGTGGAGTTTCGAAGAAATACTTTCATTCTCATCAGAGGGTAGGGATTAGCAAAATGCAGGATCGGATTTTGCATACAAAAGTATTTGATGAAACTGCAAGTAAGTCAAATATCTTACTTGATAACAAAAAGTGAAGCAGAGGGAATAGGGTGAGGAAAAGGGTGATTTCACGTGAATTGATAATCAATTAAAAGGTAAAGTATCCAATGACGCTAAAATCCAAAAATGTAAGTCCAAGAAAGTGTATTTAATTTTCCATTTGCACAAGTAAATCCAAGGAAATCGTGTAATTAGAAGATGGTCAAAAATAATTCAAAAAGCCGAAATCTGTGGAATATATATATATATATATATATATATATATATATATATATATGTATATATATATATGTATATATATATTATATATATATATATATTCTACAGATTTTGGCCATATATATATACACATATATACATATGTATATATATATATATATATATATATATATATATATATATACGTCAAAAATGACATTATATTTGTACCAGCCTAATATATATGCTTTACGTACTGAAATTTATATTAATTGAGCTTATTATTTAGACGATAGTATAAGGAATATAGACTACAAAAACGTATATCTTACATAAAATAAAGTCATTATATACAGATCTACAAGCCATTAATACTTCATACATAAAGAAGGTTTTAACAACTTCCAGCATTTTAAGATAGAACAAACACTGTCATTAGTACATCACGTAGGTCGTTCTTAATAAACAGATTGGCATGATTTCTTTTTCACGGGCATCGTAATTCGCAGCACTTCTATACTTCACAGTGTTCACTGATTTCCAATTTATACGGCAGGTCACAACGTAATACGTACATAATATCACCTATATCGAAGTCAACAACCCGTTCTTAAAACGGCTTGCAATTATGTATCCTGATATCATCTATTTTTAATAGGAAGGGCGAGAATTCGCGTTAGTTTACCCGATCGTTGACGATAACATTAACTACGCGTCGCAATTGTGGTTTGTTTATCATTCAGCACCCAAATCGTTCACGATGCATATTAGCGTTTCTAAAACAAGTAATTTTTACATTAACTGTAGTTTTTTTCTACATAGAGAAACCGTTAGTAGTGTAAGCCCCACGCATTCGACGATATTCGTAAGGTTTTTGGCTAGAGATGACCTGCTTATGTTTACTAAATTATTCCAAATGTTAAGTGAATCCTAGCTTTTGTAGAGGATTGCGTTGTTTGATCCTGGTTTCAAACACGTTTATTTTCCTATCAAAGTACTCAACATAGTATTAAGATATAAATGTATAGATAATGCTACTAATATAGTTGGGTGGTACATACTTGTCGAGAGATTTTACTAAAGCTCAAGTATAAACACAATAGGAGCCTACATACATTTGCAGACATTTGTTAAGAAATTTTCACGCTAACAGTACTTTACGAAGGAAACCTAAGCTACGTTAGGAAACTTGGAAGATGAAAACCTATCAGTTAATGATAATCGGCGAGCAGCAGCGGCGTTTGAACACACACTATCAAGAGAGTACGATTATCGTTCAGGCTCCTACCTTTGTTAACTCAACAAATGGAAGAGCTACAGAGACGAAAGTGCTACCATTTAAACACACGAGCTTCTGTGATCCAGATTCATTTTTCTCCATAGTCACCACAATTTGAAATATACTACCGAGGAAGGACAGTTGCGCATTGGAGTCCGGAGCAACTTTCATCATACGTAGGTCATCCTAAAAATGAAGCCTCAATTTTATTTAGATAAAATAATTGAAAAGCTTTGAAAACGGGAGTGTGTCTATTGAAAAGACTCACCTTTTGTGCTCCAACATTTACACTTCAACATAATCACCGCCCTTGTAAGTGCTATTTTGCCAGGAATTGAATCATGTGTTACTGCTTCTGGCGCACGTCAATGACAGGGCGTGCGTTCTTAGAGTTTCACACTGTCAATATCTGCAACAAAGAGGTGTAAAACTTTCAGGTCATGAAGGCATACGTTCAGTCATCAAAGCGTATAAATTCGCAACCCCCTCTGATCCATTTGGGCGGATTAAGATAGAAGCTATTACTTCTGGAAACGCTCACTTATACGTTCTTGATAATAAGAGAGAAATAAGATCCGTTCTAACATGGAAGCTAAAACTTGGATATAATTGATTAAACGTATTAAACGTAATACAAACTCTTAGTCATTTACTATACGGCATAATCACGTTGACACAGGAGTTCTCATTATTTCACCGAAGTTAAGCAATGTTGAGCCTGTTTAGTACCAGATGGGTGACCAATTTGGGAATTTCAGGCTCTGTGTATAGGAGGGCGTAGATACCTCCCTGCAAGACTTGCAAAACCCTAACGTCGTTATCTGTCCGTACAGGTAATATACATGAAACCGGATACCATTAGTGAACTTCATACTCCCATGGAACTTTCTACTTTGGAGGAAGCCGGTTAAACCCGCAGATGGTTCGTGCCATTTAAATTTTTCTTTTCAGTTTCTAACATGCAAAAAGTACTACCGGCAGATCGCTGATTTAATTTGAGTTAATAAGTTCAATATATTTGTCAATAAAAGGTTTAAAACCTTACATTTTTAGTCACTGACTGTCATGTCCGATGAAACGTTTCGTCTTGGAACGTTTTGCAATTATGGTTGTTGATAATATTTTCTCTTTTGCCCTTACGAAATTTGAACAGATTCCATTCATTCTGCATAATTTCGGCATGTTTTAGCCGACCGGACTGGACAATAAAATGACAAAAAACTTGTTATTTTACTTAAAGAAGACATTAATACATTCTCATATTTTATTAATTATATTCAGTATATTATAATGCCTGAACAGGACTGTATTTAATAACAGTAGCCACTATAGCTAGAAATACCAGAGGCAGCAGTAAAATGCTGGGCTCTGATTGGAGAAAGCAGTACGCTTTATTGCCCAATCAAGAGCATTGTAACATATGAACAGCTCGCTGTTAGTTGAAGTTTAATTTTTAGAAGTACTTGTATTCTCCTTCCTCTTAGCTGTAAGCAGGGCGTCTTTTGAAGCGTACGAAAAACGCCGATACAGGAGTTCTCGGCGTCTACGAAAATGCTCATCTACCGCGCGTGGTTTTATTCGTTTTTCGATTTTCACACAAACTAACAATTCACATTTCATCTAGAATTGCTGTTTACATACATCTTTATACGTACAGAGATAATAAGAATATTCTATTAATGCGATCTTCTATCTGTTTACTCGAAAAAAAAGCTTATGTATCTTTAACATTAGAGGCTTTATTTTGCGTGTAAAATCGTGGAGTTATTCTATGACAATTATCATCTTTATAACTACATGTTAAGGAAGTTGACGATAGCGCTAATATACATATATATATATAAAAGTTTTTCTTGCTATTTCATATTTTGCTGAAAGTCTATAAGTATATATATATATATATATATATATATGTATATATATATATTTACGACAATTTTTAGGAGAGCCGTTGCTCTTTTGAAATGCTGAAACAAACTGCAAATGTATGCGACCATTAAATTATAATTTATGTTTTAATTTTGGCCACTCCCTTCAACAAGAGATTGTGTACAAGTCCATATATTTATAGAATCATCGTATTAAAAAGAAAAAAATATATATATAAAGAGCGCGGACGTATATGTGGCGGCAGCAGCAGCAACATCAAAAGTCAACGTATAAAAATGACCGAATGTGTACGATAGACGTCACAGCGAAGAAAAAGATGAAAAGATTATTAAAAAAAACATGTCAAGGAAGGTGAGAAATAGAAGTGTTACACGGGGCCCGAAAGCGACAAAGAAAAGACGATAACGTCTCACATATTCGACACGGCAGTCTTGTTAAGCAAATTGTAGTGCCAGGACACTTTTGAAGAAGCGAGAATGCGTTATTCTGGAAGTGCCTGTAAATAAATGTCCCCCGTTTCGACTAAAAAAAATGTGAGCCCCGTTCTTTACCTCTCTTTGTTTCCGTGCGACTGCCGGCATAAAACGTGTGTGTCCCGACTGTTGACATGTAACGATTTTGTTACATATCTACCAGTTTGAAAACAGTAAACACATTTTCCATTTAGGAAAAATACTTTACTGTCGTTGATTTCCGCAGAGATTACCCTTTTCTCTGCTACAACCTATACACAAAAATGCGTAGTTTACCTGGCGGTTAGGAAACACGCGTTTTCGAGGATTAAAAAAAAAACAGAATAAACACGCAATTCTATTAAGAATTACCGAAACAGAAAAAATATATCATAAAAATAGATAACTGATTCCCATATTTGATTGATAGGAGTGCTTGTCACTCTTTTTATTCTTGTTTTAGCCGCAAGCAAGACCCAAATATGTAATCAACCCGTGTACGCGAGATTCACTAATAAACCTTTTTTTTAATGGCGCAAATTAAGTCTCATTGAGCCACGGTTTATCTGCGTCGACAAGGAGGCCTGTGTTGACAGAATATTTATTGAGTAAAGCGATTTTCTTTTCTTTTTTCTTTTTTCTTTTCATTTTTGCGCACTAAACCTGTAACTTGATTTGAAGACCTGACTCTATTACGTTCCACTAAATCACTGCTTCATTACGAATGAAACATATGTTTTCGGCAACATCATTTACTCAATAATAATAATAATAATAATAATAATAATAATAATAATAATAATAATAATAATAATAATAGTTTGGAAATAGTTGAACAAATGCACATTTTCTTTGCATTACGGTTATTTTATTTTACTTATTATCTGTGATAATCCGTTACTGTTATATATTTTTTAAAAAATCTAATTCTTTTTCCGTTTATCTAATTTATTTAAAAACCTTATATTAAAAATAATTTCAGTATGAGACATTTCTGTAAATTTCCCTGTTTAATGTATTTAAAAATATATTTATTATATTTTTATGTAAATAAACCTATTTCACTGAACGTTATCAATTTTCAGATATTTTTATCTGTTGACCTACATTTTCGTTGTGGTTTCCGGAATATGGTGTAAAGTTTAGTTCTGCCGATTTTTTAAATGGAAAGAGCGTTTTTTTTTTCTCGGTGAATACGCGATTACATAGTAGGTTTCATATCCAACATAGCTGACCTATTATGCGGGGTTTTATTTAACATAGGATTGTGAGACACATTTACAAACCACATATAAATCCGACCTGGTTCTTTTGATTGCTTTAAATCAGATGAAATACTGTAAAAGAGCGCGAACCCGCGTAGGCAAATGCGTAAGACGTGCGAAATGACGTCATTGTAAGGAAAAAAGCTATAAAAAGAAGAGAGACCACGTTAGAGAAGAGATCTCGTGAGAGATATCACAATCGGAACAGGAAGGCACGCTTGGCGGGAGAATGAGTAAATAAATGGTCTTGTTGCACGAAAAAATTATATTCTTTGTTTTGGTCTCCTTTGCGACATATACAGCTACAACGTGTGTGTTCCGTGTATAAACGTGGGTACCACGTTACAATATAATCAGATTTCTTAAGAACATACTCTTACTATTAACCTACAAACACGGTATTTATCTGCTGTATTATGGGCCTTTTTTGTTCATTGATTATCCTCTTAGCAACATCTTTAATTTTATTATTTAGTCAAGGTTAGCCAATAACGTTGGTTTAAATGTCAGAAGTAGTCTTTTTATTCTACAGGTACACCTGCTAGTTTGATAATAACATAGTGTCTTCTGCAGTATGAGGTCCTGTGTTATTGGAAGTATATATATATCAAAACCTTTTAGCCTGCAAGGTCAAATATTGGACATTTGCCACGATGTTCTACGTTTGTTTATTCAATGCTTTTGAGGCGTCAGAATTTACCAAAAGAATCGCTTTTTACGAGACAGAAAAGAGGGCAAACGTTGAGATCAATACAGTGTTGAATGAACAAACTGAAATAACTTCATTGCGCCTTTTCGAGTAGACATTAAAACAGACAAGAAAAAACAGAAAAATAGTTTATTGCAAAAATATTCTTACGATGCGTCCACTCTACTTGTAGGTTTATTCTCTAATATAAGCGTGAGATACAAAGCAAAAATCTAATTCAAATTAAATGAATAGCAAGATTAACAAAATACTATTCAAAAGTTCATCGACTAACAAAATGTCATTTCAAGCATAAAACAGCTCATTTGGATTCTTTGAAATACTGTTCTCATCTTGTGTACCATTTCTACAAAGTTTCGGTCGATATAACCTTCGATGTTTTTTAGGTTGATCTGATTGATAGAATACTTAAAAATATCAATTATTAAAGTGATAGTATTCTGAACGTTAAATGTTCAATTCTCGGTGTGTTCGTTCGAAAAATACAATTTCGAATTACTTAAAACCTCTACGCGGTCATGTCGGAGAGAAACGAGAGCAGGCTAGCATGCTATGAAGTAAATTGAATGTTCCGTTCGAAATACCGTGTAAGTTCCCAGTGTCCAGGGAATCATTCCAGAGTTCAACAAGATACACCTGTGTAACACAAAAGAGAGGCAGCGTGAAATTGTCAGTGAATATTAACTATTAGTTAAGACGCAGTAGTATTAGTTGGGAGAACCTCTTTGGTTGTTGAGGACATGGGGCGTCGTCCTCAACTTGAGAATCGCCACCCCATGAGGGGCGAATGTAACACCAAAGAGAGGCAGCGTCAGACCATAAGGGTCGATGTGACGCTTTTATTTAGCGTTAATATTTAATCCCGGGCAATATCGGGTAATTGAAAGGTAGATGTTAAGACCTTATTCCGGGCAACACAGGTTAACTAAAAGATATATGTTATATATATGTTATTAATATTTTTTGTCCCGGGCCGACATCGAAAAAGAAGAAAGACTTTGCTGGCTTCAATTCTGCCAAAGTATTTTTCTTTCTTTCTTCAAAGCATAATTCGATTGTTGATATTTTTTCTCTGATTTGAAGTCGCACATACGCATGGTCAGGTTCAAAGGATGCGCCGACTGTTTGTTGTTGACAAATTCAAGGACAACATTCATGTGTCACCTAAAAACAACAAAAAAGTAGATCATGTTATTGCTTTGAACTAAAAACTACACACACACACGTAGTTGTTGGCGTCAAAAACACAAGACAAAACAAGAATAAGTAATTTCTTTGGAATTAAAATTTCATACACGCATTTGTCGGCCTCAAAGAATGTTTGTCGAATCAATTATTAAATGATTTTGTATGACTCTGATTAAACTATTTGAACCCAAAATAACATTCCTAAACTGTTTTCATTCTCAAACCGAATCGCAGTTCTGAAATATAGATCAAGAGATTTTTGCCACCTGACAATTTTAAATAACATATTTTGTAGAGATGTTAACAGAATAACGAATTGTTCATTTCCTTTGATAATGAAATGTGTCACATCTAAGGGCAGAATTAACGAAGCATTGTTTTTTTTAGACGCAGTTTTCTTACTTACGCGTTTATCGCATATTATGCAGTTTGGGAATTATCCAATGAGAGAAAAATGGTTATTTTCCATCGGGCGTTTTTGATTGATCGGAGAGGAGTTAGAATTGTTCTTGGATTGTGGGAGGTGGCCAATTTTTTGTCATCAGTCAAATTATCCAATGAGAGAGAATCAGACGATTTGGTTATCGAGCACTGATTGGTCGGGAAGGAATTGGGAATTGCCGCCCCGCCCAGTGCTCTACTATATAAACACCAAGGAAGTCAGAGCAAAACAAGAAAAGAAGAGCAGAAGAGAAAGTCTGGGAACTCGGAGAAAAACAGAGCAAGTCCGAGAGTCAAGCCACCTCACCTCTTCTCTCTCTCTCCCCCTCTTAAATCTTTTCTTACAAATTCATACTCCAAACAGTACATATGTTTGTATATATTTCTTTCATGGTTTTCTTTTAAAACATTCCATATAACCCAATCTCCGGAGTCCTTGTTATTCAAAATTCTTCGATTTGCTGATGTGCTGCTGTTTTCATTTTTATTTTTTCATTCAACGATGTTGTGCGGTGGGTTTTCTTTCTTTTTTTCTCTCTGGTTTATGTGCCGTAGCGACCTTTCAGGGTCGAATCCTGGTCATGGCACTAATTATGAACCCCGCCTGTACGTCGTGTCACCCAGTAAGCCCTTCTTCAGTGCGTTGGCGGAATCGTCCTTGCTGCAATGTCCACAAGGCCGGATCTTCTGTGATCGTCTAGAGATTTCGTCTTCGGAGATAACGGGTGCTCGTTGACGGAGGCAGTTTCACAAGTAAAAAAAAAGAATAATAATGAAAACATCAGCACATCAGCAAATCGAAGAATTTTGTATAAACAAATACTCCGGAGATTGGGTCATATGGAATGTATTAAAAGAAAACCATAAAAGAAATATATACAAACATATGTACAGTTTGGAGTATGAAAGCAAAGATTTAAACTTCTAAGTGGGGCTCCCCTTGCTGGAATTCACAGGTCTATTAATTTAACCTTTTTTAGTTATCGGACAATAGGCGATGGGGGAGAGAGAGAGAAGAGGTAAGGTGGCTTGACTCTCGGACTTGCTCTGTTTTTCTCCGAGTTCCCAGACTCTCTCTTCTGCTCTTCTTGTTTTGCTCTGACTTTCTTGGTGTTTATATAGTAGAGCACTGGGCAAGACGGCAATTCCCAATTCCTTTTCGACTAATCAGTGCTCGATAACCAAATCGTCTGATTCTCTCTCATTGGATTATTTGACTGATGTCAAAAATTGGCCACCTCCCACAATCTAAGAATAATTCTAACTCCTCTCCGATCAATCGAAAACACCCGATGGAAAACAACCAGTTTTCTCTCATTGGATAACTCCTAAACTGCGTAATACGCGATAAACGCGTAAGTAAGAAAATTGCGTAAAAAAAAGCAATGCTTCGTTAATTCTGCCCTTAGATGTGACACCTTTCATTATCAAAGGAAATGAACAATTCATTATTCTGTTAACATCGCGACAAAATATGTTATTTAAAATTGTCAGGTGGCAAAAATCTCTTGATCTATATTTCAGAACTGCGATTCGGTTTGAGAATGAAAACAGTTTAGGAATGTTATTTTGGGTTCAAATAGTTTAATCAGAGTCATACAAAATCATTTAATAATTGATTCGACAAACATTCTTTGCGGCCGACAAATGCGTGTGTGAAATTTTAATTCCAAAGGAATTACTTATCCTTGTTTTAACTTGTCACAAGTATATTTTGTGACGCCAATAAATACGTGTGTGTGTGTAGCTTTTAGTTCAAAGCAAAAACATAATCTACCTTTTTGTAGTTTCTAGCTGACACATGAATGATGTCCTTGAATTTGTCAACAACAAACAGTCGGCGCATCCTTTGAACCTGACCATGCGTATGTGCGACTTCAAATCAGAGAAAAAATATCAACAATCGAATTATGCTTTGAAGAAAGAAAGAAAAATACTTTGGCAGAATTGAAGCCAGCAAAGTCGTTCTTCTTTTTCGATGTCGGCCCGGGACAAAAAATATTAACATATATCTTTTAGTTAACCGGTGTTGCCCGGAATAAGATCTTAACATCTATCTTTCAATTACCAGATATTGTCCGGGATAAAATATTAACGTTAAATAAAAGCGTCACATCGACCCTAAATGTCTGACGCTGCCTCTCTTTGGTGTTATACCTGAAGATGGTGGGATGTAACATCAGTCGTAACGTTGTGAAAAATGACACTCAAGATGAGAACAGTAGTCCAAAGTATAGAAATAATACAAATAAGCAACATCCATCTAAAAAAACTCAGAACCGTAATAAACAGTTAACATCAACATAAATGGCCTTAAAGGAAAGAGATACTTCCAAACGCATGCTGAAATAATAAAATATCAATGCAAACATAAATGACTCACACTAACGTGGATTCTATTAAAGAGTGATAGACCAATGGCAATGTCAACAATCATAATTAGCTCATATCAACATGAATGATATTGAAGTGTTCAGTGTGACAAATCAACAAATATATCAAATCAAATATATATCTAAAGAAATGGCAAAAACACCAGAGGATGACCTCCAATCTGTTGTAGAATGGGGACAAAAATGGATGGTCGCATTTAATGCTGCTTAGACTAAACTTGTTTCCATTCAATAATTACAAACCTTCTCTGCCACCATAGCAATGGCTAAATAATCTTTATCTGAAAGTACAGATTTTAAACTCCTCGGCCTTACGTTCACAGGAAACATGAGTTAGAACAATTATATTGAGAGCATTTCCAGGACCGCTGCGAAGAAGGTAGGCTCTTTCTACCGTGCTAGAAAGCTACTAATGCCCGAAAGTGTCCTGTACCTCTATAAGGCTACCATTCGCCTATGTATTGAGTATTGCTGTCATATTTGGGATGATGCATCAAAGTTTAAAAGAGAGTCGCCAATCTGATAGGTCCTGAACTGTCATCTAAGCTTCAGCCTTTGTCCCATCGACGAAATGTAGCATCCCTCTTCCTGTTCTACAAGTATTTTAACGGTGAATACTCCCATGAACTGTAAGCAATTGTACCCCCTTAATGTAAATACCCCTGACAAACCCGACAAGCAGTAAACCCTTCACAGTAGAGATCCCTAGATGTAAGATAGCCTTCTACTCCAGTAGTCTCCTCCCTAGACCCGCAAGACTTTGGTATTCCCTTCCGGGCTCCTGCTTTCCCAACGGTACTGACACGCAAAAGTTCAAGTGTAAAGTTAACTGACATATTGCTGCCAAACTCCCCACGTAGTACCCCTGTAGGTTATGTCCCTGATAGAAACCCCCTGCATCAAAATTGCAATGTGCCTTGTTTGGGGTGAAAATGTAAAATAAAAACAAAAAAAAGAACAACACAAATAAAAATGACTTCAAATAACTCATGTCAATATAGACGATATTTGAGAGTAAAACGTGATAAAAATGCTCGTCTTAGCATAAAAAGCTCAGATCAGCATAAATGGTATTTAAGAGTAAAACTACCAGACTAACAAAAATGTCAGTTTAAATATACATAGAATACAAGAGTTAAGGAAGTAAACCGACGAAAATGAGATTTAAAATTATGCGTAACTGACAGCGGAATTGTATTTCAAAGGCGAAGAGTGGCTCCAAAAACCATCCCTGCTGGTGTAGCGTTCAGGTCTTCTTTAATAATAGATCGAAGTTCTTGAAGAACGAGCGATAAATGTTCGCTCCTGCGATGCTGTTGGTGGTTGACTGATAAGCAGCTTTGACTCGTCGATGGAAGCGTTCTACCATTGTCTTAACAGAAAGGTGATAAAGTTATCGCAATGTAGAAAATTCCCAAAGATTAGCAAAGGTCTCGGAAGGTGTATGAATTAAACTGGGGACTTCTGTCAGTGGTAACGCTGGTAAGCACACCAAAATGAGAGATTTAGTTCTCCACGAATGAATGCGTTACAGATTCCGTAGAAATGCAGTGCAAAGAAACTGCTACTGATCACTGTAACTTGTACTGAATTCGCAATATTGATGTTTTATCTGAAGGATTGTAAACGTTAGAATACTTCAGTTGCGTTCTACAAGTGTTTTTACTGTGATAACCTTGCGATCAGGATGTCATCGATATAAGCGAAAACGAAGGGTAGTCGGCGCAAATCTTTGGAATGCCTGGCCGGCATATCGGAGTCTAAAAGGTAGAAGGTGGATTCGAATAGTCCGAAAAAGTGCAAATCGCACTCTTTATGAATGTCTTCCTCAGCGATGGGAATTTAATTGTAGCCTGGACTAAATCGATATGCGAAAAAAACTGTACAACCGGATAAGAATGCAAGAAAAATGATGCAGGTGGGGAATAAGATATCAGTCGGGAATGCTTGCTCCGAAGGGTATACCGTCTCCATTTGGTTTCCTGGGTACCATGTGAAGTGGGTGTGGCTATGGGTTGCTTGAGGGCCGTATTACGGCGAAATCTATCATATGTTTAAATTCTGATCGGACCAGAGCTAACTTTTCCGTCGAGGCTTCGCATGCACAGAAACAGCACGAGTACTGATATGATGTCGCGCATGATGCTTAATAGTATCTGTGTGGGAAGAGGGTTTGGTGAGCTCAAGAAATTGGTTTCAACAGGTCTGCAAAAATTGCATTTAATTAACATGCCGCGCGTATACTTGGGGTGTCACAGCAACACATACCGCACTAGACAGAAAGATGTTCTTGCGTCGTGTAACAGCGGCCTTTTATATAGACGGAAAGTTGCAAGTGTGAAAGGAAATCAGCGCCAAGATTAGGTGCCTTCACGTCGGCGCTGATGAGCATCCACGGTAAAAAGAAGGGGAGAGAGACGGAGGAGAATGTTTATATTCACACCTGTCGAATGAAACATGCAACTGCTTGAAATATGGACGATAACCGTATTTGTCTAAAACTGAATGCGTAGTGTATGTGTTGGGGTGTTCGCTCTACGCGAAACTACAGACTAATATGTCTCCACACATTCTCGTCGTCTTTGTCGTCGTCGTTGTCTCTGCAAACAGCAGCAGAATAGGAACTTACAACCCTTGTAAAGTCACCCAAAATAGGTTAGACGGACACGCACATTTAAATGCTTATTACTGATGGCTGAGTAGAATTTTGTAATCCTGAAAAGCCGACTTATTTGACTGAGTTTGTAGTCTTGTGACTAGTTGTACTTTTCACTTTCTCCATTAATGATCGCATTTGCATTAAAACCTGGTGTCTATAAGTGTAAAATTAAAAACAATATCTATTGAATTTTTAATGTATATATATATATATATATATATATATATATATATAATTATACGTATATATACATACATGTACATACGCCCTTAAGCATGTATTCAGTGTGTAAAAAATCGGTCCCATATTAATAAACGTAAATTTATGCAAATTTTTAATTAGCAATATATTAAAAAATAAATTCCTATTACTCACGTGTTATATACGTACGATACAATTGCGTTGACACACTGGTTCTGAACAGATCACAGAAGTTTGGCAACATTGAGCCTGGCCAGTACCAGATGGGTGACCATTTGGAAGGCTAGGCGCTGTATATATCTTCTGGGAATGCTGGGTGTGGGGACAGCACCCTCACCCCGAAAACAGCACCGTCACCCCGAACACAGCACCGTGAACCCGAAAAAAGACCTTCTCGCTACGAAAGCATCTACAAAGTTGTGGATGGCCTATGTCCCTCCAACGACTCAAGGCTATGGATGGATGGACGTGTTATATGTTTGTTATAGAACATTTTTGTAGTCAGTTACATTTTTTAATTAAAAATCCAATAAAGCTAAAGTAATTAAAAATAATTAATCATACATCATGGTAAAATATTATTTTGATCAAGTTAAAGGTAGGTAAATGTATGGAAATAAAATATACCAGAGGTTCCATTCTTTACTGTTGAAAAATTATAAGAAAACATTTAAAAAAAATATGGCAATACAAGTCATTACGTGGCCAATAAAACTGACAAGTAATTATGTAAAATCTGTAAATAAGGAAATCTCTGCCGATAATTTCATTATGTAAAAAATTAGCAAACAAAACTTCGACAGAATGTTCAATGTTCCCGTTAAACAATTAGAAACTATTTAAATGATATCGGTTTCTAAAAACAGTTATTAAAACCACAACATATTAATAATCGGTTTGAGGCAAGTAAGCGAAAAATAAGAATGCCAGATGATAAAATGAAAACCATTATATTCAGTAATGAATCTAAATTTAATCTGTACTAGCAGGACCTGTAGAAATTCCACAGGGAATATATTCATATGTAGTATCCTGATGGTGGCATTCTGTAGATGTTCAGCATAAATGGAGACGCTCTGATAATATAGTAGCTTTTTTTTGTTAAAACATCAAAAGTATTTATCTAAGCTAACAGGGACGCCCTGCGAAGCCCGGTCGTAAAGTACGCTTAAATATGGTATTTTAATTCTTCCGCGGATATATTATTATTTCGTATATATAATTAGAGAATAATTTGTCTATCTTGAGTTACTTCAGCTTTAATCCCAACCGAAACCCAAATTTATGAAGAAATTTTGATAAAATTATTTATAAAAAAAATGATTACTGGAGTGTCATCAGTTATAATTGAAACCGAAACTGAAACCAAAACTTATGGAGAAATCTTAGTAAAATTATTTATTACAAGAACTTAAAGTCCATAACAATTAAATGGCAGTCACTCGAATGTAAACGTGACACACAAAAATGATATATACCTATCCTATTACTGTATAGATAATGCCGATGGCGTAAAAATATGGTGAAAGATAACTTACGAGCTAAATCTAAAAAGAATATTTGCGGAAATATAAGATTTAGAGGAGGAATGTTATGGTTTGCGTGTGTTTTTAATATTATTGCATTTAAGGATAAGGTTTCATAGATGCAGCCTTTCACTCTAACTTGATGTCTTCTTCCTTGTTTAATTCCGTAAGAAAATTTGGTACATTGGCTCTTTATGAGTACATTTTATTCCAGAACAACGACCCTAAACTCACTAGCAGTCTTACACATGTTTTTAGTAGAGAAACTTCCATTGCTATCGAAAGCTGTCCGACACAATCACTGAATTGCAATCCGGTAGAGAACATGTAGGTAATCCATCCATCCAGCGCGGTCGCAGCCGAGATTGAATTCGCTATACGAGTGTGTAGTGTAAATAAACCTTGTCGGTAGCTGAATACTTGATACTTCGCCAGGGCTATCAGGGGCATTTTTATCGTGACACCATCACTAGATGGGGTGCCTACCACGGCTTAAAGAGGGTCCCATCTACCCTTGCACCTCGTGGTACAAACAGCGTCTCACCTTCCCAAATGGTCACCTATCTGGTACAGGCCAGGCTCAACGTTGCTTAACTTCAGTGATCTAGCGAGAACCGGCGTGTCAGCGTGATTGTGTGTAATAATAACATCTACAATTAGCAAGAAAATTGTAAAAATTAAAGTCGACCCCCATTCAGCCAAAAATGACGAGTTTTATATCAATAGAGATTCCCTTAGTTTAAAAAAAAAAAACATTACGTTATTACTTGTCAGACCATCTCCACGTAAATGACAGTTTATGCCATATTTTCTATGTTTTCTTATAATATTTCGAACAGTATAGAACGGAATTTCTAGCAACCCTGAAGTATTTTTTTGCGATTTTTAGCCTTTTTCATACTAATAATTTCACTTTAAACTTGGTCCGAATGATGTTTTCCCCATCATGCATTGTTAATTATTTAAAAATCTCTTGCATGTATTAGATTTCAAATTCAGAAATTTCATTGGTCACTGTTTTCAATCTAATTAGTTCCACTTTGTCAACTAAGCTCAAATCCCTCTTCCATCGCCGCAATTTTGCCTCTCTGTGTCCCTTTTTCGAAATATTTGAATGAAATGTGCTCTAATGAACTTGTTGCATTCGTGCTACCTCGATGTGCATATCCCCGACACATCTCCTTAGCAATAAAATCTCACCTCTTCACTGCTGAGCTCCTAAATGCCAGAAAGTTTTCTATTCTTATAATTTTTTCTTCGAAGAGCTAGACATTGGGATTCCATTCCTGCTACCTGCAGCCTGCTTTCCTGGCTGTACTGATATGCGTAAGTTTAAATGTTACGTAAACTAACGTCTTGTTAAATTTTTCCTAGATATGGTCACACAATCAGTAGCCCCTTGCATCCAAATGGCGATATGCCTGTTTAGGGGTGAACATGAGTAAAAGAAAACTCTTTAAAAATTTTATCACAAAGAAAAAATATATAAGGCGTAAGAAATAGAAGTTTCTTCAATAGCTCAAGTGCGTAAACTCTACTGCTTCTACAACAATATTGTCTCATTTTATGTTGATTAATAAAATATGTGTAACAACTTTTTTACATACTGCATATAAATGTATAAAAATATAGCTTAATTCCAAGATAAAACCATATATTTGTCTTACCCTTCCCGTGTTTTAAAAGAACATAACTTACATATACTTTACAAACATGTTCCGTTACACAGAAACAATCAACATTGAACTTTTTAAAGTATATCAATAAGAAAATCCAGAAATTTTACTTATTAAAATTAGGCACGGTCATGTATGTCGGAAAATTTTATAGAAGAATTAACATAGCGTATTTATTTAAGTTTCGATCTTTGTTTATCAAGTAAAGCTATTCAATGTCAGATTACGTATGGACTAAATAAAATTTTCAAATTATTAAATATATAAAACAATTAATTATATATTAAATTTATTTTATTTCAATTAGTGTTTATATCTATAGTATGTTAACTAGAGATTTGTCTATATTTTTTGTAGGTTGTAGATACGAAACTAACCTCTAGCCTTCTAAACCTGTATTTAATATTTTACAGGCAACCATATTTGTCCTGTAGAGGGTGCTATCCTATTTAAAAAAAATGTTTCTCATAAACTTACAGTTTAAGATATTTTACTAATAGTTACAAAGTATATATATATATATATATATATATATATATATATATATATATATATATAAGGAATTCTATTAAAATAGAACCATGTAATCTAAAATAGGTTGGTTATTGCTATCCACAATTTAATTCGTATTACAGATGATGAACGTTTATCTACGCCATCAATTACTTTTCTACACCGTCGAAGGTAATTAATACGCTTAGAAAATTATGATGCTCTCTCCTTTGCAATTAAAAAAAACGTCGTTAATAACTTAAATAAGTGTGTATTTAATTAATATATCATTTAGCAGCATATCTGTAATGAAACTATGGAAGTTTATAATTAGAAAATATTTTGATCAGATTTCTTACTCATAATACCATGGTTGCATATATATATACATACATATATATATATATATATATATATATATATATATATATATATATATATATATAAAGTAATGAAATCAAAAGGATGTAGTGTTTACCTTATATAAGCAATGGTAAACTTCAATCTAATACAAATACCAGTATTTATATATAGATAATTTAACTCCAACCGAATAAGAAAGCTCAATACGCTACAGAGAGTATAGCTTATTATGAGAGAAAGAAAATGTAAACTGTAAGTGTAAATTTATAATCAAAATTTATTGTTCGACTGAATACTCCAAAAAACATTTTACAAAGTCATTCAGCGGAGTTTCAATGAAATTTTGATTGTAAATTTAAACTTACAGTTTTAATTTTCTTTCTTCCGATATATATATATATATATATATATATATATATATATATATATATATATATATATATATATATATATATATAAATTATTAATTTAATTTGAAATAGTGTGTCTGGTTTTAGACGGAGGATTACTTACTTACGAGGGGCGTGCAATAAGTAATGGTCTTGACCCACTTCCAGTTGTCTGACATAGCTTAACTTTTTCTTGTGCTATGATTTATATCTCTACGGGTTAGGTGGCAAATTACAGCTCTGAACTAATTGTGGTTTCTGTTTTACAGGTGTTTGATCTGAGTCAGGTGTGAAATTAAGATGGTTGAATGTCGAGCAGTGATCTGGTTTTTGTATTTGAAAGGACGCACACCACAGTAGGCTTTTGATGAAATGAAAGAAACTTATGGTGATAATGCCCCATCATATGACCTTGTAAAACGCTGGCACCGTGAATTCAAACATGCCCATAGTCTGTGGAAACAGCTCCCAGACCGGGTCGCCCCCACCCCTCTGCCATTTATGAGGCATCTGTCCGTCAAGTTGAGGCTGTCATTTTGGAAGATCGGCCCATTACTATTCTCCAAATAGGCCAAGATGGCAAGATAAGTACAGGGTCTGTGGAAACTATCATTCATGACCATTTGCATTTTTTTTTTTTTTTTTTTTACACAGTGATCACCACTTATCAAGGCCCGGAAGCAACTCAGGGATAAGGGTTATTGCAAGTACATCACGTTAGTGAGGAGATTTTATGAAGTGTTTAATTAGGGGGGCGGTTCATTAGGAATTTGTAAACATTAGACTTGAAGACATCCAAGTTGTAGTCCGGAGGGAAGCAGGCAGACGGAACAGAGTTCCACAGGCGTGCAGTTCAAAGTAAAGAAGCTTTGCTCATGAAATCCGCGTTTTGATTTAGGCACAGATATAGAGTGGGGGAAATTTTTCACAGTGGATTCAGCTAGACGGGTGTTTTTCGTGAAAGTTTGGCGAGGGGGGACCAGGGATTGGAGTTCAGACGAGCACCTGCCATGAAAATAACGATAAAACAAGGATAGGCTCGCAACGTCTCTTCTGTGGGAGAGGGGTTGCAGGGTAGAGAAAAGGGCATCCCCCACTAAACCACGAAGTCTATTTTGTACTCAGTCAAGGCATGATAGGCTGTTTTTGGCAGCTCCTGCCCAGATATGGCAACAGTATTCCATCCTTGGCCGTACTTGGCTTTTATATAGATAGAGAATTGCATCAGTAGTGAGATATCTTCTGGAGCGGTAGAAGGATCCCACCATCTTTCCTGCGATCTTGGCAACAGACTTGATGTACGTGTTCCATTTCAGATCAGGAGTAAAGGTCAAACCCAGAAGCTTGTCAAAACACGGGGCCTCACCCAGACGAGAGCCATCCATCACAATTGATGCCAGCTGGGGATCAGAGCGTTGATGATGTAAGGATAGGAGTTTGGTTTTAGATGCATTAAAGGTAACTAGCCACATCTTCCCCCACTGAACCACGCGCTCGAGATCAGTGGAGAGAGAATCCGAGAGAACTTCGTCATTTACAGCCTTTGATGTGTTGCCGTAGATGGTCGTGTCATCAGCATAGATGTCAACGAATGATTTAAGTATGTGTTTAGGGAGGTCATTGATGTAGATCAGGAAGAGAGTTGGGCCGAGGATTGACCCCTGAGGGACTCCAGCATTTATATTGCAGGGCTCCGATTTTTGTCCATCTACCACTACTCTTATGAGCCTATCGGAGAGAAATGATTTAATGATTGAGAAAACATTTCCAGTTATACCGTAGCTGGAAATCTTGTGAAGTAGACCCTTATGCCATACTTGGTCAAAGGCCTTTGATATGTCAAGAGCAATTGCCCTAGAAAGGAAGCCTTTGTCAAGAGATTCACTAACCCTGTTGGATATAACCGTCAGCACATCTGCGGTAGATCTTGCAGAGCGGAAACCATATTGTGTGTCACTAAGAAGGTTGTTTCTGCTGAGGTGGTTGACTATTTCTCTATTTAATATTGATTCCAGTAACTTACTCATAACACAGAGAAGACTTATTGGTCTGTATTGAGAGGGAGATGACTTATCACCTGAATTCTTAAATACAGGGCAAACTGATGAGGTCTTCCAGGGGGTCGGAAAGCACTTCTCCTTAAGGCAGCGCTTAAATAGTTTCGTAAGTATGGGAGCAAGTTCTGGTTGAAGCTTTTTTAACACTATAATTGGGATGCCATCAGGGCCAGTTGCTTTACTGGAATCTAGGTTTTTTATTAGCTTGGCGACCTCATGCACGGATATTTGTATATTACATATGGATAACGTGTCTGCCAGATGGATTCCAAGGTTGCTCACACCATTCCAGAAGCGAGAACGCATCGAGTGCTCGAGGATGAATTTGGAGATATGCCAAGAAGATGAGTGAAAGTTTTTCAAAAGACTGATTACACAGGATGAAACATGGGTCCCTCACCATGATCCAGAGACCAAGGTAGTGGAAGTCAATGCAGTTGAAGCACTTGGAATCAGTACCTTCAAAGAAGGCAAGGGTGCAGCCCTCCACTGGCAAGGTCATGCTCACAATCTTCTGTGACCAGAACGGAGTAGTGATGACAGATTTCCTGGCAAAGGGTACCACAATTACAGGAACCTATTATGCTTCACTTTTGAAGAAATTAAGGGAAGCTATCAAAATCCAGAGGCGGGGCAAGATCAGCAAAGGTACCCTCCTCCTGCAGGACAACGCCCGGTTCACAACTCGCATGTCGCCAGATCAGACGCACGGGCGTGTGATTATGAAATCCTTCCCCATCCTCTCTACTCTGCTGACCGTACATCCTCTTACTTTCACCTCTTCCCAGCAATGAAGTTGTTTTTGAAAGGAAAGCGTTTCCCAGGACGCAGCCTTGATTTCTGAAGTCACGTCGTGGTCGGAGGACCAACCTGGGATGTTCTACAAAAACGGTCTCCAGAGCTGCATCAAACGATGGGAGAAATGCATAACTCTGGGTGGTTCCTATGTAGAGAAATACTAATAACTGTGCAAAGTTTCGTTGCTCTACTCCTATGGGAAGTGGGCTAGGGTCATTACTTATTACACGCTCCTCTGAGCTGTATGAAAATAAGGTGGGAGCACTGTCTTCTATTTAATATATTTGCCTCAAAAACAATTCTAAAATATAATTCTAGGTTGTAATATTTTGATTCACGTGGTGTATAACTTATTGCACCCATTAAATTGATCATTTCGATGTGTTTCCTCATCCATTATGTTTTGATATTCGTTTTATCGTTATGTATTCTATATGATGATATATGATAAGAAAATTAGACATGTTCAGAAGTATTATTTATTTTCAGCTGTTATTCTCAAATGTTTTCTATAATGATTCTTCCATCCTGAAATAAAAATGTCTCTGGTCTTTCATTCGCTAGTAATTTTCTCATTTATTTCTCATCTTGACATATTTTTTTTTCCTATCCCTAATCAGACAGTAATATTTTAGTTGTTCATCCAGAATAAATATTCATGCTAGTTTGGAATCTGATAGTAATATTTTAATCGGACTATCATCTTAGTAATGTATTTTCGCCGCCTTCTGATTCGCCAGTAGTATTGTAGTCATAATTTTATTGGCAATCTTGGGATAACACTTTTATTGCACTCTTTAATGTTTCAATTTCAAACAAATTTTAACTACTATCCATTTTTAAAGTAAAAAAAATCATCCTCCCTGATATTTCACACGGAAGTTTTCAAATGCTTTAATTAAAAACAAAATATCCGTTCTATTTTCACTCTAAATATTTTCAATCTTTGTTTCTAATACATCTACTGTGATGTTTATCATATAAAACAAAACTTTCTAAAAGTAAATTTGATTAAAGTATAGCGAACACTTTTTTCATACTTTGTTGAATTATACCAGCTAGATTTTTTTTTATCAAAAAGCCACTGCTGCAAACAGATTATAATGAAAGGTTTGCAATGTAATTATAAAATTTTGTATATAATGTAATTCAAAACAAAACACCCGAATTACGTAGAGCTATATCTGTGACGCCATTTTGTAATAAGGTGAAGAGTTTATCTGTTTCCGCCCGTAATCAGCATGTTGCCTATTGTTTGTGTATTAAATATTTGAAAGAGAAAATATGGGTAACGCAAAATTGTTGCGTTCCGGAATGCGTCCGCAGACATAATTTAATTTTATAAAATATCTTTGAGTTTTCCCTCTAATGTTTATAGTGAAGGCGTTATAATTCAATTTCGATCTATATTTATCGTCAAATTATCTCAAAGTCAAAGCGAAATTACAATACTAACCTTTATTTAGGGTCCTGCATGATTATTTAAACCATTTCACACACACACACACACACACACACACACACACACATATATATATATATATATATATATATATATATATTCACAATGGCGTAATGGAAACATATTATTAGGCATTTACAGCTTCTCTTCCAATGTTCGAATTTTAATCATGTCAAAACGCACTTTATTTCCTTTTGATGGATTGATTGTTGCTATTTCTTCTGATGAGTTAAGCGCATAATAGATTCACTAACTGATATAATAATTAAGCGATTAATTTTGCATTACGAAACAGGTTCTCTCAAAAGTCGTAAATGTCAACTGAATTAAAGAAATCTATATATCTATAAAAGTGAACGTGTCTGTCTGTCTGTCTGTCTGTCTGTGTACATTTCCCTACGCAATAACTCTGTCAATTTTTAGTCTATAGACTCGAAATTTGAAATACCGGGTACTGAGATTTGGGAAAATCGATGTGACGGGTGTCAGCCAGAAATTTGGCTGGTAAGGGGTCAAATTTCAACGATTTGACCTTTAAGAACTCTACCAAACTCCTCCGACAATCTTGGGTCCAGACATTTGAAATTTTAGATATAGGTTCCTTGAACCTGGATCTAACTTAATAAAGTGATTTGAGCCCGAAACTCTAAATTTTAAGGGGTCATAATAGGGGTCAAATTAAAAAAAGAATTTACTCTTTTTTTTTGCTCAGCATACACCTCCAAACACCCGGGCAACGCCGGGCTGAAATGCTAGTACATTATAAGATAACTTTGCAATATAGTCTTTTGTCATTTATCTACTATATTGCTTTTAATTACATTGATCTTCTTAAATAAGGATTGGTATATATTATAAGTAAATATATTTCCACAATTATATATATATATATATATATATATATATATATATATATATATATATATATATATATATATATATATATATATATATATTTAAATACATTACTTGCAAGGAAATATGCAACACGAAGCCTTATATAGAATTAAACTAGAATTTTATATGTCTCATGAAGGGAAGAATTAAATCCAAAAATAAACTGCTTTTCACCACTTTGATATATCCTTACGAATACTAAGTTCAGTATATAATGATGCTGGACGTTATGTTTAGAAATGAGTTGCAAGGATTGCTCAAAACCAATTATATAATTTGTAATCTAGAAAATGTTTTAAATGTAAGGTTTAAAATGAAGAATACTAACAAGCATTGTAAATTAAGAGAATATTACTTATAATTGGTGTCTATTTACGAACTATTTAAATTCAGGAAAATTCGAAATATTTAGTAATGTGCTTATAATACCTGTTTGTAAAAATTAAAAAGAAGCAAAGTTATCTGAAATTTCACGTAAAACTTTCATCTGCTTTTTAACCATCTGATCTTGCCGTGTTCTAAGATTTACGATAATCAGTTTATTTGTTTGTGCAACATTTATGTAAGATATAAAAATCTTCAATTTCATAAAAAAATTATAAATAAAGCTTTTCTATTATTTGCTTACGAACTTCTAGCAATAGTCATATAAAATGTGAATGTACGCCATCTTAGTTGTCAACAGTAATATGGAATGAGAAAATAGTTTTAAAAAAGATTAGTATATATATGGCACTTTATTTCAGTGCCACTGTTTCTAATTCTCTTCAGCATGGCCGGGTGGTGATTTGGACATAACGTAGAGATACACAAAAATGCAACCCCAGAATTCCCTTTCTAGATCGATCTTCCCTTTTCATCCGGACAGCATGGGGTGAGCACGCCGTGTTTCTGTCTCTCCGTGAACGAAGTGGGGCCACACCCTCCCCTTAGCACTAGTTAAGCATAGTTAGTTTAATAATTGTAGGATATGTAAATTGTATATTGTATTGTAATACATATTGTTGTAAAATAAATAGTTAAGATTACATAATATATATTGGAATAGTGTCGGGCGCTGTATTTTTTCTGTGTTTGCCATAAATGTCTCCATAAATTTTCTAAGCCGAAAGGTGGCCCTGAGGACAAAGAAAGGAAGATTACAACAAGAATGCCACTAGGGTGAAGAAGTAATCTTGGAGAAGGAAGGAGCCCCACCCACATGCAACATCTCAGGTATGATTTTCTTCTTGATACACATACCCTAATGTCTGGCCATCTTCACATTTTCATAAGACCGCTTCTAAGACATGTAGTGTAACACGTTAAGCCAGTCACACACCAATGGCCGGCTGATCGTGTTATATATACATAATAAAGTACAACTAATTTGTTTTTTAGACTCTTTTGCTATCTCAAGAAACAGTCAAAGATTTAAATACATTTATTACAGGTGCTCAAACGATAATTGACTACTAAAATCCTTTTATTTTACGGAGACGTGTTGCACTTGTGTGTTATAGAGACTTAAACAGCATTCGTAATAGACTGGTCTAATTATGATACCCCCGAGTCTAATAGTCTCGTAGATAAATATTGCGACCGTGACATCGAAAGATTCCACAATCACACCGACACAAACTAAGCCATGTTGGTATTTATTTTGCTGTCGGACTGATACAAATGTTTTGGGAAGCCATATGGAGTTCACTCTCGCAAGCCTAGCTTCCAGGCTTTTGGAAGGCGCACGTTTATCGCTTGCTGTTTAAAACGCTTTCACTGTAAAATGCTTAAGGAGCTACGCAGATGCATTTTTGGAGGGCGAGATGCTTCTTATTTTCGGGCACTGTTTCATATTCTCACATCTCCTGAACAAATAACAAGAGAAAATAAATTCATTAAAAATAAATCAGTTAATCATTTATAACTATTGATATAGTTTCAAATTGAACGATGTTCCTTCGATATTTCCATCTGGAAAAATATATGAATAGTTATACGTTAAGTTATATTCGACTATTTCCTACACAACTACTACAGAACAAATCTGAAATGTTGTTAATTATCATTATAAAGCGCATCATTTCTCATATGTACCTGTGTACAGTCATATCGGGCGATTAAAACTTCGAATATTATTGTACTATAAAACGCATGCTTATGTACCTATTAATATATAGACACTAGGGTACCAACATGTTGTAGCAGAGTACGTCGCAAAAAATTCAAGACAAAGAATAATTCAAATCACCTTTTTTCATTTAAACAGAGCCATTTTTTTCGGGCATTTTGCCGAATAAAACGTGATCGTGTTCCTTTTGTTGGCTCGAACGTATTCTTCGATCTGTGCACACGTGCTTTTTATAGTATTTTACCTTTTACTTACCGTGACGTTACTTCGCACACGGTTAGGCATTTTCATACAGCATTAATACACGCGTCACTTCTGTTCATTATTTTATTTTCAATATTTGGTCAATAGTTACTTGCAGGATGAAATATATTCATGGTAGCTTGTTCTTGAGCCTTTCTTCATGGGGTGACAGAAAATATTGTCGTATGGTGTCTACTTCGCATTAAAACACAAGCATGTGACCTTAATGAAGCATTTAGAGAGTGTAAGTGAACACTGAACAAAAACTGTGTAAACTATCTGAAAATACAGATTAAGTGATTGAGTAAGATCTTCATTAAAATTTTAAAACGATCATTGGTTGTTTGATTTTGGGAGTTTTTTTTTATTTCATTACTTTGACATAAGTGCGGTATTTGTGTGCTAAAACAATTAATATTTTCTCATTTCGGTCGATGAAGTAAAAGATCATTTTTGTCCTGACTAACAGTTTCTCTTATTAGCTAAATTATGGTCCCCGCCTCGCCAAACTTTCACGAAAAATACTTGTCTGGTCGAACCAACTATCAATAACTTCCCACACTCCTTGTTTGTGTCTAGACCTGAATGTAGATTCCAAGAACAAATCTTCTTTCTTAGAACTGTATGTCTGTGGAACTCTTTTCTGATTGTCTGCTTCCCAGCTGACTATGATCTGATTGTCTTCAGGTCTAACGTAAACAAGTTCTTGATCAACCGTCCCCCTAAGTAATCCAATTTACAAAATTCCCACTACTTACGTTTACTACGCTATAATCACAATGACTAATGTATACCCAGTAACCATTATCCTTGAGCGGTATCCAGGCCTAGATAAGTGGTGATTCCTGTGTAAAACAATGTATTTACTCCTCTATTAAACACCGATCTATGTGTCTAACTATGACCTTGCAAGGCGATAAGTACATACAGACGCTGCTTATATTTGACTAGTAAATGAAATATAATAAACGTTTCATAATCTTACCATAACCGACATTGATGGGATTACTGTTGTGGTCCTGTTAAGGGTCCGAGATAAAGACAATACTCGGTATTTAGTCAGAAAAGTGGGGGATTATTAGGGCCATGACAAGAGAATATTTTTTTCAATATTTTGGCTCTCGAGTATATATCACTTAATATCTTATATGTTTCTTAGATAGAGTGATGTAGTTCTCAAGTGATTTACTGTGTGTAACTGTGTCGAATATATACTTGAGAGTCAGAGCAATGACAAGAATAGTCTCTTGTCACAGCCATATTAATCACATGATTATTTCAGTTCGATTCATTAAATAAATAAGTCCCCCCCCGAAAAGAAAGCAATTAATGAATTTGCAAAGGTGGAAAGTATGAATGAAACAAAAAAGCAAACATTCATCCAACGGCTGCATATAGGTATTGTGCAAACAGCGGCCCTCGCTTTTAGGCGAGCAGAATGAGAAAAGAAAGTTTAAGTCCTAATAAATTATTTAACGGCTATCTCTACAGGTTTAAAAAGAATGAATTTCTAATACTTAGGGCTATGACAAGAAAATGTCCTTTTCATTATTTTGCCTCTCGAGTATATATCAGTTAATATCTTATATGTTTTAAGAAAGAAAATATGTCGGATATATACTCGAAAGCCAAAACAATGAAAAGGATATTCTCTTCTCATAGCCATAGTCATTATACGTCAGTCACACTGCCATTGTTTACTCATGCTAAAAGGCATATTCTTCTTGTGAATGGAAGAGTTTATTATTATCCACAGGGTAGATACATCACGTTAGTATCTGACTCACATTTCAATTTTCAATCTTTTATAGGCTATATAGCGATACAGACAGGCAAACGCGCGGCGATTTTAATAGTATATCTTAATTCCGATTAAATCCATACACTTATCTAATTCTAGATACCGTGTTTCTTTTTTATTTTATAATTATAGTTGGTATTTGCAAACATTGACAAATGCACCAGTAAAGAGGGGGAAAAAATCAATAGTATCAGTAGATATAGGAAAACATACACAATTTACACGGAGGCAAAAAGTATGTAAAACACGTGGATTGCTCCCAATAATGGTATTCCGATTATTTTTCTTCATTTGCAATAATCTCATTGCAAGAAAAGAAAAAAAACACGGTAAAAACAAGTAGAACATAAAATATAATCCAAAACAAATCAAATTTTCTGATCATTCATCATCTGAACTCGAAGATTGTGACAGTTTTACACACTCTCCATCCATTACAAATGAAAATAGAATTTGATCTCATTTATTTCTATTTAGATGATAAAACATGTACTACATGTCGTTGTTTTTTTGTTATTTTTTTACAGGAAAATGTCTTACTTCAGTTTTATTTTGTATGGATTATTTGGACCATTCGCACTATTGTGTGTATGTTATGATCACTACTGTTATGATCCTAAGTGTTATGACCACGACTGTGTTGCTCTTAAATGTCATGATCGAGTTATGACCACGGCTGTGTTCTTTTTTTTACACACTGGTCACCACTTATCAAGGCTCGGAAGCAACTCAGGGGTAAGGGTTATTGCAAGTGCATTACGTTAGTGGAGATTTGATGAAGTGTTTACTTAAGGAGGCGGTTCATTAGGAATTTGTTAACGTTGGACTTGAAAACATCCAAGTTGTAGTCAGGTGGGAAGCAGGCAGACGGAACAGAGTTCAACAGGCGTGCAGTTCTAAGAAAGAAGCTTTGTTCATGGAATCTACGTTTTGATTTAGGCACAGATATAGAGTGGGGGAAATTTTTCACAGTGGATTCAGCTAGACGGGTGTTTTTCGTGAAAGATTGGCGAGGGGGGACCAGAGATTGGAGTTCAGACGAGCACCTGCTATGGAAATAACGATAAAACAAGGATAGGCTCGCAACGTCTCTTCTGTGGGAGAGAGGTTGCAGGATAGAGAAAAGGGCATCCCCCACTAAGCCACGAAGTCTATTTTGTACTCTGTCAAGGCAGGATAGGATTTTTTAGCAGCTCCTGCCCAGATATTGCAGCAGTATTCCATCCTTGGACGTACTTGGCTTTTATATAGATAGAGAATTGCATCAGTAGTGAGATATCTTCTGGAGTGGTATAAGGATCCCACCAGCTTTCCAGCGACCTTGGCAACAGACTTGATGTACGTGTTCCATTTCAGATCAGGAGTAAAGGTCAAACCCAAAAGCTTGTTAAAACACGGGGCCTCTCCCATACGAGACTCATCCATCCCAATTGGTGCCAGATAGGGATCAGAACGTTGATGATGTAAGGATAGGAGTTTGGTTTTAGATGAATTAAATGTAACCAGCCACGTCTTCCCCCACTGAACCACGCCCTCGAGATCAGAGGAGAGAGAATCAGAGAGAACTTTGTCATTTACAGCCTTTGATGTGTTGCCGTAGATGGTCGTGTCATACGCATAGATGTCAACGAATGATTTAAGTATGTGTTTAGGGAGATCATTGAGCCCATCGGAGAGAAATGATCTGTGTTGATCTTAAATGTTATGATCACTACTGTTATGATTCTAAATGTTATGACCACGACTGTGTTGATCTTAAATGTTATGATCGCTACTGTTCTCATCTTAAATGTTACGATCACTACTGTTTTGATCCTAAATGTTATGAGCACTCCTGTATTTATTTAAATGTTATGACCACTACTGCTCAACGATGATGGATGCAACGGCGAAGAGCAATCATACCGCATGCGTTTTATAAACAATTGACGCTCAGTGTGATGATCATGGAGACCCTGATGGCGACAACATCATCTAAAAGCGTGTATAAATGATTTCATATACTCATTAAAACGTGTGTATATGAAAATACCTGATGATTTAGTACCAGATTATGCTTGGTCAACGAATCGGGAACTTACTCTCATAAGCTAATGAACTAAGTTTATTTTCAGTTGAGTAGCACATTAGGAAATTACATGTCAAATGTCTATATCATAAGCAATGCAAACACATAGTAGATAACATACCAACATAGCGCCCATATCACAGTAATTGTTCTTTTCTGTCTTTATTTTATTTTAGCATTAACATAACATTTACAACAAGTTTTTAAACAAAAACAGTAATCGCGTAGTTCATCTATGGCCTATCAATGGCACATGATTGGTTTTCTTTTATTAAGAGGGGAGGCGAATTCTCTATGGTCATCCAATTCTGTAAAAAACTGACTTATCATAAGCTAGACACTCACAGCAGAATACCACATTCACTTTGTGGCTAATAGTAATGATCGCCAATTGTATGCAAAGTTGTTTGCATTATTCAAACATTCATCATATATTCTGCGACAGTTGTTTAGTAGAATGTTGTTTAGTAGACTGTTGTTTAGTAAAATGTTATTTAGTAGAACGTCGTTTAGTAGAATGTTGGTTAGTAGAATACTCCCAACTTTGTGCTAATTATTAGGCTGCCCACGGTTTTTCACGTGCTCCGAAAAACAAGCAATTCGATCTCTAAAAAGCAATGTCAAAAAGAAAAAAAAACACTGATGCAGAATATGTAAGTAGTAAGTGAGTCGAGAAAATTTCAAGGAGAGTTTAAGTTCTCTCCTCTTTCAGTGGCTAAATCACCGAAAATTATGGGGTAGGGGCACTGTTTTCGATAGTTTGTAGTACTTACTTCTAACCGACACATCATAGTATTCACCGTTTCGAACAGAAGTTTAAATTTCGAGGTAATTTAGATTTTGCTAAATTAACAACGGGGCATTAAACCATGGCTTCTCGTTCACTATCGATTACTCTAACCATTATGCTAAATGGATGGGTATATTCAGTCTTAATCTAAAGACCTGTTAGACGAAAAGGTTTACTTCGCATAGTATCAAATAACGCAAGTCAAAAATTATTTTTATCCATACAATTATAAAACCCACCGGATTGTTTGATATATATATATATATATATATATATATATATATATATATTATTTATTTATTTTAATTAATTATTATAGTAAAAAAATAATTAAATATATATATATATACTTAAGTATAAAATTTGATTTGAAATTCAAGCATTTCACGTAATAAATTTTTAAATTCATTGAATGACTAAAATTTGATATATATATATATATGTGTGTGTGTGTGTGTGTGTATTTAGTTCTGATCTCACCATTACATATCATGTTCACTGTAATAATCGATAGAGAATTGTCTCTGTAATAATAAATCTGTTATCTGCATAAATTAAAATATCATAGTAAAGCGTACCTTACGCCAGGCCAACGCCGGGCGGCCTGCTAGTATTTTCCCTCGTTTTTATCGTTACCGACAAATTGTCTCTATAATAAATATAAGTATTATCAAATGACATAGGAGTGTTGAATCACTTAGCGTCATTGCAGGTGCATGTGAGTATTACATGATTTTGTTGGAATTCATTTTACAAGTGATCGTATAAAAAGTGATGGAAGACGCAGATGTCCAAAATATATCGCGCTCGGTGCAACTTAATGACAAAACATCTGGCGCCAAAAAGCTTGAGGAATACGTAAATACAAATAAAACCTCTCCCTGCAAATGCTCGTCTAAGAACAACATCGATAATCAGACGAACACTGCTCTATCATGTTAAATGTATAAAAAGAAAATGTGAGGGCTACCGATCCCAACGTAATCACGCTTTAACAATGATAACAACATAGGGAATGAACGCCATTGCCAGATTAGCAAGGCGACTGATACCATCCCGGTTATTTCCGCAATAAATCACTAATGCAACGCAGCTCTAATCCTTTTTTTTACTTCTGAAAGGATGGACAGATGTCCCTTACACGTTGTAATATTCTTATCAGAAAGAATATCAAAAAGGTTTCTATTTGATCCGATCTCATTTCTGTTTGATCTGTTCGTAAAAATCCCTATTCAAAGAGATATAATAGAAAAAAAAAACAGAAAAAAATGTATGAAAACGATTGGCCAGTGTTCTTCGCGCCATGCTTACAGTTCAGTGATTAGACGTTTAGATTCATTATTATGCGACAAATGTTATCTAAAAAGAGTTGTAAACAACGCATACACGAGAACATGGGCTCCTGTTGAGTTAAGGATTAAAATATTTCTAATATTAAAATACACAAATGACTATTTGAATTAATAAAAACCCATATCCCAATTAAACAAATACGTTTAATAATATGTTTTTTAAACATATATTAATATTGTCGTTCAATGCATTAATATTGCGCGAATCAAAACTACTTAGAGCGGATTCGCAGAAGTTGTTAATTAATTAATATACAAGAAAACAATTCACGCATGTTTGAAAGTCAAACACAGAAAGGGAAGACATCATAGAATATAGCATCACAAACACATCACATCACCTGGTTGCTTGACACAAGTATATATATATATATATATATATATATATATATATATTGTTTATTTATGTACTTTTGATCGGCATAATCACGTTGACACACTGGTTCCCGCTGGATCACCGAAGTTAAGCAACGTTGAACCTTGGGACTTCCAGGTGCTGCACACGCTCTCCGCTTATCTCGGCATCATAATTAGACGCGCAGTTGCCCCTCCAAGGGGTATTTGTCTTTCGAGACATACGGAGGCATCGGATCTCACTATTATATATTAGGTTCAATATAATAATAATCGATAGAGAACTATCTCTATAATAATAAATACATTATCTGCATGAATTAAAATATCATATTTAAGCGTATATTACGTTCGCCCAACGCCTGGCGGCCTAATAGTTTTTTTTTTTTTTTTTTTAATAAAACTGTTTTCTGTCGTTTTTATCGTTAATGACAAATTGTCTATATAATAAATATAACGTATGATCAAATGACGTAAGCGTGTTGATTCACTTAGCATAATTGAAGGTTCAGTTGAATATTACATGATTTTGTTGGAATTCATTTTGAGGAATATGTAAATGCAAATACTTGACGCAAGTAATAACATCTTACATGCAAAATGTTATATAAAATAAAACATGTATATATGTATGTTTATACATATATACATATGAATTTGAGTGAATAAAAGTGAAACTGTATAAGCTGGTTCCACAATTATATCTTAAGTTGCGTAAGTTTGAGTCTATCCGTCACCCCTTTGTATTGTTCTGCCTTCTGTGAACTTCCTTTATAAAAAAAAAATAAAATTCCTTCTTTATATACACATAAAACTCATTCTTTATATACACATAACACTCCTTCTTTATATACACATAAAATTCCTTCTTTATATACACATAAAACTCCTTCTTTATATACACATAAAATTCCTTCTTTATATACACATAAAACTCCTTCTTTATATACACATAAAATTCCTTCTTTATATACACATAAAACTCCTTCTTTATATACAAATAAAATTCCTTCTTTATATACACATAAAGCTCCTTCTTTATATACACATAAAATTCCTTCTTTATATACACATAAAACTCCATCTTTATATACAAATAAAATTCCTTCTTTATATACACATAAAACTCCTTCTTTATATACACATAAAACTTCGAGAAATATTAAATATTTAATATCAAATTATGTTAAGCGTTGTATGTGCTCTCCACTTATATATTTGTTTCCAGTCGTCCTGAACATACACTTCACTTGCTACTGGTATTTAACAATGTCGACTTGGGAGGGATGTTGTTGGGGATTGCGCAACTCCTGCCACAATAATTTCACGCGCAGGCACTCCTATGGTTGGTATCCATAGTCTTTTTTTTTTACATGGGATCACCACTTATCAAGGCCCGAAGGCCACTCAGGGATAAGGGTTATTGCGTGTACAGTAATCAATGAGATAGTATTGTAGTAATCATTAGTAGCGGGGGTTCTGATAGAGTCTCTTACTTAAGGGGGCGGTTTGTCAGGAGTTTGTTTATGTTGGGCTTGAAGACGTCCAAGTTGTAGTCAGGTGGGAAACAGGCAGCGGTGGAGAGTTACACTGGCGTGAAGTTCTAGGAAAGCAGCTTTGCTCATGTAATCTACGTTTGGATTTAGGCACAGATAAAGAGTGGGGAAAATGATTGACTGTAGTTTCAGCCAGATGAGTGTTTCTCGTGAAAGATTGGCGAGGGGAGACGAGAGATTGGAGCTCAGGCCAGCACCTGCCATGGAAATAAAGATAAAACAAAGACAGGCTCGCAACGTCTCTTCTGTGTGGAGAGAGGTTGCAGGGAAGAGAAAAGGGAATCCCCCACTAAACCACAAAGTCTATTTTGTACTTTGTCAAGGCAGGATAGGCTGTTTTTAGCAGCCCCTGCCAGATGCGGCAGCAGTACTCTATCCTTGGACGTACTTGGCTTTTATATAGTTTCAATTCGTGCCAGATGGGGATAATATATTTTTAGTTACTTTGGAGTTGCGATATCGAGTGTACATCGGCTTTTGTCAATCAGACAATTTAAATAAAAGTGGATGTAAAAGTTGGTGAATAGTAAATGTATTAGCATATTTATGCATGTATGGTTTTAAAAGATTTGTTGTACTTTCAAAGCCTTTAGACTCATTCAGAATTTTATTCTAGGTGACTCTTACTATATATTCGTCACAACTTGTTGCTCGTTAAATAATCAATGTCCATGCTTTGCTGCATAGCTTCAGTGTTGATACATCTCGGTAAAGAAGTTAGGTGAAAATCTGTTCTGTTGACAAAAAAAAAATTGCCGTGCACAATAAAATATATTTATTGAAACACTGGTGTTTGACAATTATAAAACTTCAAAGTAATGTTGTTGGTGTTGTGGAGATAAACACAGTTAGGAATCTAGCTGGTGCCTTGGTTCTAGGGTCATAATCAGGATTCGATTCTGGGGATCGGTAAGGAGTGAGTCACTCTCTTGACAACAGCACGTTTCTACCCTCTTCTTTTCCAATCGACCACACCTGGCCTCTCGCCACCAATGTCACACTGCACAATCCGAACGTCAGCAATACAAAATCCTTTTCAAGAGAAGATGTTCACGACTATTTTCTCTCTGTTGCCCTAGGGAATTTTTCCCTGCTTTTATACCCTCCTATCTAGACGGAAGAGAAAGGAAAAAATAATAGCTTCTCCCATCATGCTCGGCCTTCCCAAGGTGCCCTTCGCGTATACAAATGCGCTGGCCATCCATTCCTTCTTCTTTCCCAAAGAGCGATGCAGACACGCCCGGTACGTTTCTTTTTTTTTCTAACGATATACCCCATAGAGTGGGCTGTAAAGTTTTGAGTTTTGTGTCTTAAGTATTTTACAATTTTAAACTACACTTTTTGATAGATCATCCATTTGGTCAATCTCTTAGTCTGCATTTTTCATTTTGCTGACAGCCAGTCCTATTACTGTTTATTTATGTTCCTGACGTAGCTGTATGAATACTGAACGTACGCGAATATTTTACACAGTGATTGACAATACAACTAGTCGTGGTTTTGGCATATTTTTGGTGCCGATTCACGCCAAATACTACATTAAGTTGTGATAGTATCCTCTGTAGTTCCGTTAGCAGGAGTATTAGTGTTATTAGAAACGTGTACACGGTCTAAGCGCAGGCGCCAACGATAAGAAACCGGTATATAAAACACGGTATATGCTTTTGACGCACAGACAATAAAATGTTATATGTGTTACAGTGTAACCCGGATATAAGATACCTTTTCTCCTGTCCCTACAGCTTAATTATATCAGGGTTATATCTGAGGTTCTTATATTCGGATTACACTGTACGCAGGCTCTAATGAGGGACCATAAAACACTCTCTTATATCCGTTTTCTTATATTATGGTATCTTATATCCGGGTTATGCTGTACAAGGACGCAGGCGCATGCGAACTGAAAACACTGTACGGCATTATAAATACACCCCAAGGGACGCGCTTAACGTTGGTAATCTAGGCCAAAGTATGATCATTAAACGTGTATTTATATGAACACTATATATACATTATTATGAACATGTTTACGTAAGCTGCCGGCTTTATTTACCAACTTTTTATATATACACGCTATCCTACACGTACATTATTTGAACGCGTTTATGTATATACCCGCTTTGTACAATTTACATGTTTTAAAATATGTTAAAGAAACACGTTGCGTTGTATATAAATAAACTAGATAACACAGACCGTATATTATACAGATATTTAAAATATCACTGTGGGTTTATATGTACAGCACTATACAACACATAGCTATACCAATGTTATTTATTTTTTTGCTCATTCGACGGTAAACGCATTGTTATTAAAGGTGATTTGTCATTGAGAACACAAAAAAGTTTTCGAGAGTGTTGTCTACATATTTTAGTCCTATTTAATCTATACTTTGAAGAAGTACAAATTGATTAACACCTTTTCCAAGATTTTTAGTTCACGTGGCATTAAGTAATCGAAATAAAACACTGTATCCTACATCCACGTTTATAATTATACCATTCGGGCCACTAACTTCATGGAAATTCGTGGCCGAGGAGATTATTGTTGTTGTGCAACATCATTTATTCGTCAACTCTTAGCTTTGAGATATTACAACTTTTTTTATAGCTTGCGTATTTAATGTTTATCGGCATATCCCAGCTGAAAATTGGTTGGTAATTACGTAAAAATGATGTGTAACGTTGTTAAAAATTTTCCTAAAAATATCCTCAAATTCTAACGTTATAGACAAAAGCGGAATTTGTCCTTTTTGTGCGGCTATTGTTATTTTGCGTATTTTCAACATAATCTGAAAGAACGTGAGAAACTAATAAAATATTTCGCAAATTAAAGTAAAATTTAACAGTTCTGTCATCTAATATATAAAAGGCCATATGCCTGTCTGTCTGTCTCCATATTTTCAAATTTTATCTCTACCGAAACTAAAAGTCGGCGAGCAGCGCTCGGTGCCTCAAATGATTTTTTTTATTTTAGGGACTGTTCTTTCATAGGTATAAGCCCTTTAAAGTAGACTTTCAGGGGTCAAAAAACTCCTCACACAGTTTATACATTCAGCTTAGTTTATTTATTTTATTTTTAATCGGTTGATACAGCGGTAACGTCACCAGCTTTAAATGTTAGGATTTGCAATCAATTTCGATTCTAGCCAATGGCACCAAAATACTTTTTATTTCACTTCTGAAATCATGACTACATAATAATATATACAAAATCTGGGCAAATTAAAATATCATATTTAAGCGTATTTTACGACCGGGCAAAGCCAGGCACCCCTCCCCGCAAGTGCAGTTTATAAAACTCACTATGTCTATCCGTCTGTCTGTCTCCACATTTTCAAACTCTATGTCCTCCGAAACTAAAAGTCGCAGAGCGGCGCTAGGGGCCTCAAATGATTAGTTTTTTAATGGACCGTTCTTTTATTGGTGTAGCGGGTTAAAATAGTTTTTAAGTGATCAAAAAGGAGTCTAAATAAAAAAAACCGTTATACATGTTGTACATTCATCTTAATTTACTGTTTAATCAGTTAATATGTGTTTCACGTTGGTAGAGTGGTAACGTTACCAGCTTTTAATGCTACAACTTTGCTTTTGGTTTTGATTCTAACTGATAGCATAGCACCAAAATACATTTTTTTATTATTTCTGAAATCATGTCTCTATAATAATATGAACAAAAGCTGGGCAAATTAAAATATCATATTTAAGCGTATTTTACGAACAGACAAAGCTGAGTACCCCCGCTAGTTTTAAAAACATTATACGACAAGCAATATTATCAGACAGAATTGAACTTGCTTGTTAATGTCTCATCAATCTCGTAATCCTATGCTGTCCTTGTAACTCGGCGGATGAAATACCCGACTTAACTTTCAAAGATAATGGGATTTTCTCTATAAATCTGCTGATGACGTATTTAAATCAAACTTCCGTGCATCAAGATGTTTGTTTAGAATTCTAAGCTTGTAAATTGAGAACTATCGTTTACAATGGGACGGCATCATTTACGACAAATACTTAAATCCACAATATTGTTTGATTGTCATCGGTTAAGTACATAACTAAAGTGACGCTAATCAGGTAGACTATGGAAGATAATCAAACTCAACCGTAGCGTTTCTGAAAGTGATAAGCATATCCGTTCATCTGTAGATCATGCATGTTATTGAGAAGTATGTTACGTTGAATCATGTTGATTTAGTAAATTTAATATAAAAATACATGCAATCGGGCAATAAAAATTATTTGGATCAGACCACCAGAAAATACTTATATTTTCCCAAAGGCATAATACATAGCTTGACATTCATATAAACCGTTGTTAGGATAAATGTTTACTTATATGAGTGAGCCCTATCATAAAAATGAAAATACGACGATGTGTAGCGATACTTGACTTCAGTGTAAAGAAAGGTAAAAAAAAAAAAAAGGGAAAATTCCACTTAAGTCTAATGTAAGCAACAGCATTCACCTTTAAATAATAATTTAAAAATTCGAGTGAAGGCGACGTGTTAGAAACTCTGGAGTGTCACTAAATGGATAATCTGATCAATTATATTCTATTGTTGAGCTCTAATAATAATAATAATAATAATAATAATAATAATAATAATAATAATAATAATAATGTGAGGTATTCGATTTGTGCCAGGTTTACTATAGAATTACCTAGCAGTATAAACATATTTGACGAAGACACACACCTGGCCAGAAGAAACAGACTGATTTATTGTTTTAAGATAAATAATTGCTTATATATCTAAACCACGGGATCAGAATGTGTAAGAACTGTACATTGTCATAAATAAACCACTTTCAAGATTACCATCATCCAAAAAATCATTTGCAAACCAGTATACTCAATAATTAAATAAATGCCCTAAGTGTATGATTACATTGACAACAAAGGCGAAATCAATGTTTCTTACATAGAGATGCATCCATAGCCTTAAGCCCCCGGACCGTCATAGATCATCCACAACTTTGTAGATGATTTTATAGTGAGGAGGGTTTTTTCGGGGTTAGGGTTCTGGCCCCACGCTCAACCTTCCCAGAAGGGATACACAGCGTCTAGCCTTCCCATATGGTAATTCATCTAGTACTGGCTAGGCTCAACGTTGCTTAACTTCCGTGCTCCTGCGAGAACTAGTATGTCAACTGATTGTGCCGTGCTTATATATATATGCCTGAGTATTATTAATTGTTATATATAAGCACTAGCCTGGGTGCCCGGCGCGACCCGGGTGTTTGGAGGTGTGTGTTGAGCAAAATAAAATATGTTGTAGTATAACGTGGTCGACTTGAGGGAGCGATTTGCTCCTCATTAGAGAGGTTGAGACCCCCTGGGGCTGAGGAAGAACGGGTAAATACGCTACGATTGTGTAATTGAATCCCGGACAACGACGAATATAAAAAAAAAATACTTGAATTAAAATATATAGATATACATTTTGTTTTAATGTCAAAGTCAGATATTTTGTTTGAAAAGCCAGGTATATATTTTGTTGTTTGAAAAACAAATGACAGGAAATGTTAGAATAAGGGACAATGACATTCGTCTGGCCTAACGAACACCGGCCCAGGTGCTTTGAGTTCTAGGCAAGGATAATTGACAAGGGTTGACTACCCGAGGTCGTGTGAAATTGATTTCATTTGGTCTCAGATTTACAAATTCTAGACTAGGGCTGAACTGCACACACGCAATTTAGATCTGGAAATCCCCAGATACGTTGCTTGCTTTGATTAGTTTGTTGGATTATCTACCCCAACCCGACCTTACTCGAAATTAAACATTGCGCCGACATTTCGAGAAGGAATCAGTTCCCAAAACGTTCCACGGCCCCCTTCTCCATCCGCCTGAGTGCCAACCACGAAGAAGAGAGATTTGTGAATTCAAAAATGTGTTAAGAATTGTGAACTTAAAAATGTGTTAAGATTTGTGAATATAAAAATGTGTTAAGATAACGTGTATATGTATGTAAAAAGACTGTAATTCTTGTGATATTAATTCGTCTGACTTTTCTTTTCTGGCATATGCAAACTTCGCTTTACGCTTTCAGCAGAATTCTACACAGCCTCGTTTAGAATTTAATGTGGAGAACTCCCAGCTAACTAGATATCACGAGCCACAGTTTCCGAAGGAAGTCAGGGGGTCAGTTGCTTGACCTAAGCACAGGAGTCTAGTCAGAGTAGACAGGTAGACTCAAACCTGTGAGGCGACGGAGGAAAAGAAAGTGGGGGTGAGTTTAAGGGTGTTGGTCGAGCAAAAAAAAAAAAAAAGAAGGAAAATTGCGAGCGCAAAAAAAAAACACGTGGTAGTAGGCAGCCAGTCTTGAACCCGTATCGCGAAGGATGAAAAGAAAGTGAAAAAAATACAACAAAAAACTGGGGCGTAAGCTGATGCGCCCATCGCCAAACCGGAACTGACGTAGGTTCAAATTAAGGCCAGACTATCGAAAAGAGGCGATGACTTTCGAAAATATCGGTGAAAAAAGCGATTCCTACCTGTAGAAAAGTGTCCAATTCAGGGTGAAGAAATTAATGTTTTGGGCCAATTTTTTCTATATTATTGGTCCGAACGATCATGCTTCAAAGGCATTGCGATCACGTGAAAATCTGTCGCCTCCGTCGAAAGTTTTTTCGAGACACACAAACATGCATAATGCATACACTTATACATACATACAATTAAACAGACATGTGAGATACATTTGCTGTCATTCTTTTTGTTTTTACATTGTAAACAGTATACCAGACCAAGTGAGAAGTGTCAAGGAGGTTGGAAAAACCGAGGAGAGAAAGAACTAACTCTACTGGATGAGTGTGAAAATGACTGGGGCGTTAAGAAAACTTATTGCCACCAAAATTCCAGTGAATACCAATGGTAGGTACCAACGAGAAATCAGCGGTAAATGACAATTGCGATAATGCAAGCTAATTTGAAAAGGTCATTCAAAGTGTATTGGGAATTTAAGTAGACATGTTGTCATTAAAATACCAGGGAATACCTCAGGTTGTTAACAAGAAGAATGCTTTCAATATTGACTGTATGAAAACTATTTAATAATAATAATAATAATAATAATAATAATAATAATAATAATAATAATAACAATAATAACAATAATAATAATAATAATAATAATAATGTATATACTAAATAGAGTTGCATATAAAATCTGCTTAGTTGAAAATTTTGCCATTTTTTCTTCATTGTTTGTTATGGTGGCTCAAATCAATTATCTAATGTTGACAGCGCGTTTTTCACATTTTTCTTTCAGCTTCACTATTGCAAAAAGCACAGTTCTTTTAGAAATCGTCACCAGTCAACTTGCGCATTCTGTTTCCGTAACGTTTTGAACGGCCAGGAATTAGTCTATATTGTTATGCTAAAATGCACAAAAGAGACAACAATGCTTTAATTGTAAGGCATCGCAAGTTGCGCGAAAATATATTATTGACGTCTGTTTCTATTTTAGATTTCTTTTATTCACTCATGTTAGATTGTGACAATGTTAAGCAAATGCATATATAGACACAACAGTCTTTTGGAGACATGTCTAGAATAGAACAATTTGTAAAATACAATATACATATGTCTGTACACTATTTAAACAATAACAGTGTATTTCTCTCGCTATATATGCAATGCGAAGTTAGTTATTTTGTTTTAGTTTTCGTATCTTGTTTTTACTAAGAATCAAGCATACTCTCGGATGCCAAATATTCACTCACTATTTTTAGTCACTTTTAAAGATTCTATCCGTCTATTTGAGTGAATTTCTTTGTATTTTTCTTGCACTTGGATTACCGGATATATTTGCCAATTTTTAAAAATTATTTTTCATAAGTCCATTTTCTGTTGTAGTTGGGCAAATGATAAATATCTTCTTATGGTTTCCATTTTTTTTTTTAATATCGTTCATAAGGCCGTCGATTTTCGTTGTCTTCCACCCCTTTAGCTTTGTTAAACTACCATTATTACTTCAACCAAAGTTGTTACTTTCTGCCCCATATTAACAGCTCCGTTTTCTAAGTATGTGGCCGTAGTAATTTTATAGCCATAAAAAATTGTGTATGACGTATTTCCAATAATTCTTTCTGGTATAGGTCTCCAAGACTGGCTTCTACACTGGGCATTCAGTGTTTTACATATTTTTCAATAGAAATATTTGCACATCACATTGTGATGGATTGGATAATAGGTGTACTCCAACAGAAACTTACAACTGGATGTCAGGAAGCTCACACTTTTTTTTATTTTGGGTTGTAGAACCTGCACTTGTAATTATTGAGAACATTCATATTTTCAAAAACATTAATAATTAAGTCTTAACCTTTGAAAACCATTATCATTCTTTGATTATCGTGGTTTACAAAGAAATTTAGGCAAGCATAAAAATACCCGTTTTTACCTAATTTATGGATGCTGAATTCAAATTTGACATCCGTTTTTTCTCATCACCTCTATTTTTTTTAAATATGCATAGTGTGCATCTTGTGTATATACGGTACATAAAAGCGTACATGAATTCAGGGTTGATTTTAATATTGTGAGGCTTCTGGCTTATTTTTTAGTTATTATGCACAAAATGTAAATGATAGCATTACATTGTATATATATATTATATATATATATATATATATATATATATATATATATATATATAGAGAGAGAGAGAGAGAGAGAGAGAGAGAGAAAGGGGACTTTGGCAGTTAAGGCTGCAGGTCTCAATCCACATTCAGTAGTGTCCTAGCAGTCATTGGAAGATTTGGCTCGCTCGTAGGCGGCACAGGAGGTTGGTGCCCCTCAACTATCATGCTACACATCTTTTGGGTTGCTGAAATGCACATTTATTGCCTTGCATATGATTTAGATTTACTTTATATTTTCAGATTTTCCAATGGTTTCAAGCACGTCAAAATAAAATATCCCAAACTTCAATCTTCTATGAGACCCGTACCCCATTCAGATGATCTTCCTGTATTCACATCTCCAGTAAATAAGGATCTTATTTCTCTCATCAGATGAAGAAATGCTTTCAAGGGAGGATTCTGCCGAGTCAATATCTTTGAAAGATATTGAGTCTACATATTCAAGAACAAGTGTCAACAAGCCTCACTGGATCACGCAAGAAGACCTGAATGATCTTGCTCGTGATTTGTATCCGTCAAAACAGTGGAACCTAGTCCAGAAAGATGTAAGGATCACCATTTTAGGAATTGAAACAAAGACCTTGCTTTCTTTTTCGACATGGAAACAAGTTCTGCTACTGCACAAACCTACCTAGCTTTTTTACGCCCCTCGGTTTTCTACATAATCTTTTCAGATTGGCATCTTTTCATAGACTCTTCCAAATGAAATCTCAAGGGTGTTTTTTTGCACAACGGGAATAAGTATCCCAGCATTCCCTATCTATGACAATAGGGAGCTTCTTTTAGAAGCTATTAAGTACAGCAAGTTCCAATGGAGTCTGCTGGCGACCTCAAAGTCATTGGTCTTCTGATGGGTATGTAAGCGGATTTCACAAAGTACTATTTTTTCTCTGTCTCTGGGATAGTCGAGCTCTATCCCAGCATTACAAGCAGAAAGACTTCGTGTCTAGAGGAACTTTTGTTCTTGGCGAACACAGCCTCAAGGAGAATGCTTCCTCCTCCTCTGCACATCAAGCTTGGGTTGATAAATAAATTCGTTAAACATTAGGCAAAAATGGTGCTGCCTTCCAATACTTGTTTCCAGGTTTCAGTGCTGCTAAGCTAAAAGAAGGCATCTTTGTCGGATCTCAGATCCGAGAAGTGCTAATTTTTATGAGCTTCCCAACTTAAAGGAAAGGAACTGAGAGCATGGGAAGCATTCAAGTCGGTATGTAGTGGATTCCTTGGTAACACACGTGTACCAGATCACCAAGCCTGTGTTGTAAAAGTTGCTAAAATCTTACGAGTATATGGGGTGTTGAATGTCACTCAGGACTCATTGTCTCCATTCCCGCTTCAACTTCTTCCCGTCAAACCTTGGAGCAGCGAATGATGAGCATGGAGAAAGATTCCACAAAGACATTACGAAGATGGAGAGCAACTATCAAGGCAATTATTAACAAAAAAACAACTATCTCCATTCTTGCCTCATAGTGAAGCGATCCTCTTATTACTCACCCCAAACCTATTTGACACGACATTAGTTGACCCTTCTTCCGATTTTCTAAATGGACAGTCTTCCTATATTTTTGCTGAGTCCGCTTAGCTTTTCCGTGGCAAGCTTGTTTTCAGTTTCTGTCTAATCTTTAAGACAGTCTCCTCCAAATTGTTTCTCCAGTTTTGGAAAAGTTGTAGTTCTACTGGCTTTTGTTTTTGGATGTTCATGTACCATCTTAAGGATTGTATTCTAGGACTTATTAAATATTGCCCGGTGCGCACAATAGTAACCTTGTTTTCTGGGCTAATTGAATCTTAGTAGACAATGGTTTCTGGACATTAATTTGAGGTGTGTCAGCATTTTTGTTGTTTTAGTTTCTAACCTGTTAATGTATTTTTTTTATAGTCAGTCAATATACCAAAGTTGTACGTTACTAATGATGTGGCAATTACTTTGTATTTAATTGTGAACTGTGTTTTGCAAATTTTCCGTACACCGCGTTAATAGGCTCTGCCTATTTCCTTCTAATATTGCTATGTGCGATTTTTTCATTTTCTTTTATGTCAACGTATTTGTTCTGTCCCTGTTCTTATAGATCTTTCATAGTAGCAGAATCATCAAGTTGGATGGTTTCTGTTTGGACGTTTTTAGATCTGAGTTAGTTTTCCAAACAAAATTTCATTTCAATATCTTTTGAGAAGGTACGTACAATCTGTAAAAGTCGACAAATCAGCATCTGACCTGACATACAGCTTGAGGTCATCCATGAAGCAGGTGGTTGAATTTTGTTTAGGTCATGCTTGCGTTCCTGGCTCAGGCTGTAAGCACACTGGCTTATATTAAGTAGTTTATTTAACAGAGCTATCACGATAAAAAAAAAGAAAGAAAGTTGCTCCTTGAAAGATTTTACTCCGGATCTTAGCGTCAAGGATTTTTATTCTCCTATCACCGTGGTTTAATGTCATGTTTGTCCGACATATCTTTTCCTGTACAGACATGGTTTTCTTGATTATGAGATGGATTTTACATAAATACAGTCATCGTAGTATCTACTTGTGTTGCACACTATCATATTTCTTGGTAATCGCCATAATTATATATATATACTAGCAGGGGGTACCCGGCGTTGCCCGGGATTTCCCGGCATTGCTCTGGTTTTTAGAGGAGTGTGTGGTTGGGGTGGGGGGATAAAATGAAAACAAAGCGAAGTCATAACCCTGTTTAAATAATCTAAAAACAAACAATGTTAAAACTATTTTTTAAAACTCGTGTAAAAAACAATTTAACAAATTATGCAATGCGAACGATCCGGCGATGCCCCTGTGTTTGAAAAAATCCCACCAAAAACGGGGGGGGGGGTCGAACTCGAATCATTGAGGCGAAAGCGCCAAAAAACAAAAAAAAGTGATGAATTAACTAAAAAGTAAATTAGGTCAAATATCAATTCCGCAGTGAAGATTGTTTTGATTTAGTTTCAGTAATCACATCATATTCGAATTCTAAATGAATGTTTTTGTTTTCTCGAATTCTAAATGAATGTATTCGTTTTAATTTTAATTTAAGTGTAATGCAAATGAATTCATGATAGCGTTGCGTTGTAATCTTTGTGTAAAAATAAATGTTGAGTTGAAAGTACTAATACATAAAGGTCATAGTTAGTTTCACGGTTAGAGTCGTTAAAACCGGAAGTTAAATCCGGTTAGTTTCGCAGAAAAAAAAGCAAAAGGATAGTAAAAATAGTTTTCGCGTTAAAATTATTTTTTTCTATTTTATTATGGAAAAAAACAGAAAGCATAAATCAGGGGAAAAAGATAAAAATAAAAGAAACGGCATAAGTAACCTTGTACGATACCAAACCGATGTGTTTCCTCGTAGTGTTCCTTGTGAACGAATCCGCTGAGGTGTAAATGGGGAGAAAAGACAGGAGGAATCTAATAGAGAGAAAAGATGTTACAACTTCTATTGAATCTAAGTGATTTTGGCAGTGGACTTTAACCGGAAAAATATAGGAATGTACCATTGTCGAGGAACTGTAGAGGTAATAGGCCTATAGCAAACCTCAGATAATGTGCTGCAGTCTGTACGCATTACATTAGCATGTAATGCCATGGGTTTTAATCCTATTAAGGTCAAAGTCGGAGGGGAAAATGAGTTCATTTTATTTATATAGAGATAGAAAAGAAGATAGAAGATAGATAGAAGAACAGAAGAAGAAGAAGAAGATATATAATATATTCCATTAAAATATTTGTAAAGTTGTAAAACAGGCCCAGTGATGCAACATTGCGGCGATGAGACAGGGGCAGAAGCTTAGTTGATAAAGTTGGACCGATTCGATTGACAACTATTTTTAGGACTTTACCTAAGAGAGACTAGTGGTAGATGCACCAGCCCAGATGTGGCAATAATACTCCATGCATGGGCGAATGGTGGCCTTATAAATGTATATGATACTCTCAGGCGTAGGTAGTCTTCTAGCTCGGTAGAGGGAACCCATCTTTTTTTTGCAGCATCCTTTGCAATGCCCTCTATGTATTTGTTCTAGTTCATATTGCCCGCAAATGTTAGGCCGAGGTGTTTGAAGGTGGAATACTCAGGTAGGTTGCTATTTGTCATGGCATGCAGCAGGTTGGAGAGGCGTCTTGTATTTGTTAAAGGAGAGAAGCTTAGTTTTACTAGCATTAAATGTTACCATCCATTTGCGTCTTACTAGTATTACATATTACCATCCATATATACGTGTGTCGTGTCATCACAGTAAAACCGTTGATTTAAAAGAAAATATAGGCGCATATTTGAAATAAGAACTTCCGGTCCAATGTTCGAAGTAAGTGAAAATTCAGAACACTTATTCAAAATTAGAAAACAACAATTATTGTTCTAATATTTTATCATCATACACTGAGTATGATTACAATTATTTAGACAGTTATATTTATATCAAAGGGATTAGAAATAACTGGATAAAATTTACTTAATCTTATTGAATATTTTTGTCATATATATTAGTTAACACGAAAAGGGAAGTAAAGTTCCCTGGACCTTACTAGATTTAAATTATTATCATTTACCTAAAATTCTTTACCATTTGAAGCTCTACTGACTGGATAACATCTGCCATTTCCTGCTACATTTAATATCCATAATTAATACTTTTCTTTTCGCCACAATATTGTTTATTTTATTTTTCCATCTCTTTTTGGGTCGGATTTATATTTGAGGAATGAGTCATCACTCAAGCAACTAATCCAACATTTTAGCCGATGGAACAATATTTTTTTTAATGTTAAACAGTTGTATTTTTAAAACTTTTTTATTTTAAAGAAACAACAATTATTTATCCTATCTTAGCTCTTTTGATTGATTTTATATTATAAGAATTGCTCTCATCCTAGCAACCAATCCGACATTTTAGCCTACTAAACAATTCTATTTGATTTAAATCATCTTATTCTTTGACCGTTTCCTTTATTTTAAAGAAAAGTCATTTATACTACACATAAAAACAAAAAAAAAATATGTGAAATATGTTCACTGATCTATTAATAAATTTAGACAGATTTTAATCTCTTATTTACAGTTCTATTTTTCTAATAATTTAGGCATTCAAAATATATAATAATTACAGTATGAAGTATGCTTATGTCGACGTTTTTAATAAAGTTTTGCGAAGTTGTTCCCTTTAGTTCCAACAATTAAGTGTCCCTCGTGAGTTCCAATCTCACACTAGACATTGTTTTTCGTTTATAGCGTTCAATGGATTTCCACATTATAAACTTATGAGAAAGCAGTTCGAGTTTGTTCACCAGTTTGACATTTTGTTTTACTGGTTTAATATACCTATTTGACTGCATACTTACGAAATAGAATAGGCTTTATACCAACAATAACTAACAATAAAAAAGAAAGAATCTCTCTCAAGTTTAATAAAGAAACAAATATTCCCTTTTTTTTCTTATTAGATGTGAACTAATGGATATGATGGTGATATGTTGTCTTCTTTATTATCTTTTATTTTCGTTAATGTTGCTTTTTTTAATATCAATTTGTTTCATTCTTTTGTCGTGGATAATAAATATAAACGTGCATAATAAATATAAACGATATTTTCTTAACTTTAAATATTATTTACCAAAATCAGGAAACAAGTTAAAAACAGGAACTTTCAGGAATATCTCCCCTATTCTCTCCCCCTTTCGTATATATATATATATATATATATATATATATATATATATATATATATATATATATATGAATACTACAAGGGAGATTTCAGGTTGCACGAGATTGAATGAGAATTAATAAATGTCCCCACCTAAGATATTTTTTCTTGTTATCGAAATCGGTGAAATCAGCCACATCTCAAGCAAATGAACTATTTACCTGTCCCTTGTCGGAATGTACCGACAGGTGGCTTCATATGCCTCCCCGCAGTGACTTAGTTCACAATACATTGTAGCCTACATTGCACAGTAGAAAATCTACTGTCGATTTAAAAAAAAATATCTGTAAATAATATCTTCATTAAAAATTTAAAACGCAAAAGTCATGTATCCCGGCGCTATTGTGCTATAAGCAAAAACATTTATTTCGAGCACTCCCTCTGTCTTATCAAAGGATCCACGGCTGATTTTATAAACTTATTTATACACAATCACTTTAATTAAAGTAAAACGCACAAAAGTCAAGTATTGTGGTCAATTGTGTTCTAAAAAGAAACATTCTTTTCAAAGGCGACTTTGTCTTTTAAAAGTATATGCAGTTAATTTTATAGGCTACTCATATCTGCGTGTGCTGTGATAAAGCATCTCAAATGTATTTGTGGTATTTGGTTGTAGAAATGTGTAACGTTGGTAAAACTAATACTTCCTTCTTTACTCAGATTTTCTCATTATCGATTTTCGATACTTATTGGGCGCATTCTGACACAACATCTATGTAATACACTCTTAGGCACTAAAATTTCTTTTGTGTCAAATTTAGAAAAATCGGTAGTACAGTGAACGCGGAATAAAAACGACTAAGCCCAACATTTGCCCTCTCCCCATTTAGCTCCAAAAGTCCCCAAGGCCTTAACATATTTAAATTTGAGTTCAGCACCATGCAAAACTGCTAAATAGACATGCACAGACAATTTTGGACAAATATGGTAAAATAGTCCCCAAAATGGAGTGTTTTTATTAACCCTAAAAGAGCCCCTGGGGCACACCCATGAGTTATCGCGAAGTATAGACAAACAAAATTATATAGAAATCAGTTAGTTATCACTTTTCAGAAAGTTTTATAACAATCCAATTTATAAGCACAAAAGTGTCAACGTTAGTCATTTTAACCGGAAAGGAACCCCTAAGGTTGAGGAAACCGGAGTTTTCCCGAATAACCTGTTTTGTTACTTTTTTTACTCATATTATGTTTAAGGTTTGTGTGAAATTTCAAAAATTCCAAAGCGTAGTTATTGAAAAGAAATGCGAATGGACGAACGAAAAAGGGTGAATTTACAGTTTCTCACTCCTTTTGTCGGGGGCCAATAAACACTCTCTTATATTAGAAATAAGTTACGCGCTAATATCAAATGATAAGTAACTAATGGGAAAAACGTGTTGAACAATAAAGGTCATTATTGTCTCAACTGGATTAATTAAATACCTTTTCTGTCTTCCAGGTAGCTGATTTGAGCAAAACATTGTTCGACGATCAGCATTGTTTTATGATCAAATAACATCAGGTGAGTCTGGTTATGGGTTCCATGTGATTTTCCAATCGATCGTAAATACAAGCCACAAACAAACAAAAAAGCAAGCGTGTAAAGACTTTAAGCTTAACAATACTACCTTTACACATTTGATAGACTAGGAGAAGAAATTCATTACTTACACAAAGCGTTAAAACGCTCTATATATGCATTACCATGCATTTTATTTTGCTTATTTAGACGTGCCAGTAAACGCGATATTTCATGCAATTGCCACTGAAATAACGTTTAATCTTGTGATATCCCGAATAAAGAAAGTTCCACCCGAGGTTACGTGATCTGACTTAAAGGGTTTTTTTTTATTCAACACGCCTCTTATTTACATGGAAAGTGAAAGATCGCGTGTTAAAAGCCTCTGAGTTGAAATATCTCAGTCTAGCTTTAAGCAATTGTAAGTTTTACATCTAAGTCACAGCTGTATCTATCGACGTTTCTTTGCTTTAACAATTATATTTGTTATATTCTAGTGCAACATATCTATCAAACAGTTGAACTTTAAATCAGGATTCCAATGGAGTTATATATATATATATATATATATATATATATATATATATATATATGTATATATATATATTTATATATATATATATATATAAAGATAATTGGGAATCTCTCTCGCGCGCTCTCTCTGTCTGTCTGTCTGTCTCTCTCTCTCTCTCTCTCTCTCTCTATATATATATATATATATATATATATATATATATACTAGCAAAAGTACCCATCGTTGACTGGGTTCAAAAACAGCCTACAGAAAATTGACTCTGATTTATTAAAGTATGATGGGTTATGAAAAGGAAAGGTTGTAAAGAGATCTCTTCTAATTCGGGGGTATCAAAACCAAAGCAAAATATGATGAAAGTAAAAATAAAATAGATACACTCCATAATTTATTATACCATACCTATTCACACTGAAACACTTATCACAATATTCTGTGGATCTATATTAAAAAAAAAAAACTTGTTTAACTTTGTGACATATGTCCATTCAATGGAGGTCAGCTGCGAACAAACACCTCATAATTTTATTATACAATATTTCTTCATACTGAAACATAATTATCAAAGTATACTTACGCAGAAAAGTCTTTATTAAAGTGTGTGCCTATTTCCATTCTATGAAGGGCAGACGCGAACGCAGACCCCACAATTTTATTGTACCATCCTTATTTAAGTTAAACCATACTTATGAAGAGTATTCTTATGTAAATCTATATCAAAAACACTTGTAAACGCTTTTTTATTTTTTATTTTTTTATTTTCATACTTTGTTGACCAGCCGCAAAGGCAGACCCCACAATGTTAATGGAGCACCGTTCTACCAGATCAAACATCCCCATTCCTGTGTCTTGATACATCTTCTATCATTATATGTAATCAGTTTTTTTAAAATAGTCAACCATATTGGAGCCTATTCGTGACCAGACACACACACACACACACATTCAGTTTTATATTATAGATATGTAACGAATTAATATATATATATATTTATCTATCTATCACACCGTCTCTTTCTAGATATGTCTGCAGATTACACACACCCACGCACATATGTATATATATACACTGCACTGCCTATCAAATTATTAACGAGTTTACATTTCTCTTAATATTTAAGGAACGAGTGAATAAAAATCCATAAAACTTTGATAAAGTGCTTACAATACTATTCAGCTACTTCAGTCAAAAAATAAAAGTATTTAAAGCAGTATAAGCGAAACTATGGAAGAACATAGGAATATCTGTTAATTTCAGTGTGTCAAGTTATTAACGAGGTTGAGAAAAAATATAATATACGCATGACTTGTTTATTGAAATAATTTTCAAACATTAAATGAACTAGGAAAATGCTTATAGCACAATAACTACATAGCAATTTCTACTTTGACATTATAAGAAGGGGGTATGCGATTCTTTTTTATGGATGACTTGAAAGACTTTGTGAATTTTATGAAAGACATTGGTCTATAGACTTAGTCAAATTTGTGATTTCGTCAACAGTTATTCCTCGCAATATCTCTTAGAGAGCATCCCACAATTTGCTCTTCAATTGGCGTCCACTTGTATAGCGGCATCGCTTCATAATATTCCAAAGGTTCTCAATTGGGTTCAACCCCAGTTGTTGCAAATACTGTTTGCGTTTGTTTGTTGCATGCGACAGAAACCTTGTCCTGCATGAAAATAATAGTTCTTCTGAACGACAACCTTTGCTTTTTCAGCCATGGTGCTCGTTCAGAAAACTATGTAAGCATTTGACGTAATTTTTTATGCAGATATTGTTCATGAGTTATACTTGCATATTTGCGTAAAATCCTTACAGCAAACACAAAATTGTTTCCATATATATTTATGCATACGTATATATTTTTGTTTATCTATCTATCTATCTGTATTAGTCTATCTATCAATATATCTATAAATCTATAAAAGTGAACGTGTATGTGTGTGTGTCTGTGTACATTTCCCTACGCAATCACTCTGTCAATTTTTAAGTCTACAGACTCAAAATTTGATATACAGGGTACTGAGATTTGATAAAATCTTTGTGATCGGTTTCCGGCCAGAAATTAGGCTGTTACGGGGTCAAAGTTCAACGATTTGACTTTTGATAAATATACAAAACTCCTCCGACAATTTTGGGTCTAAACACTTGAAATTTTATATATATATATATATATATATATATATATATATATATATATATATATGTTCCTTGGACATGGATCTAACTTAATAACTTGATTCGGGTCCGAACAAATAAATGTTAAGGAGTCATAATACGGGCCACATTAAAAAAATCATTGACCTTTTTTTTTTGTTCAGAATACACCTCCAAACACGCGGGCAATGCCGGCCACCCATGCTAGTATATATATATATATATATATATATATATATATATATATATATATATATATATATATATATATAAGTGAACGCGTATCTGTGTGTGGGTGTGTGTACATTTCCCTACGCAATAACTTTGTCAATTTTAAATCTACAGACTTTAAATTTGATATAAAGGGTATTGAGATTTGAGAAAATCTTTGTGATCGGTTTCCGGCCTGAAATCTGGCTGTTAAGATGTCAAAGTTCAACGATTTGACTTTTGAGAACTCTACCAATGTCCTCCCACAATTTTTAGTCTAAACACTTGAAATTTTAGATATAGGTTCCTTGGACATGGATCTAATGTAATTACTTGATTTGAGCTCAAAAGAATACATATTAAGTGGTCATAATAGAGGTCAAAGTTTTTAACAACAATTGACCTTTGCGGTATCTACCAAATTACTCCGACAATTTCTGGTCTAAACATTTGAAATTTTATATCAAGGGTATTCAGATATAGGGCAAGCTTTTTAATCGGTTTGGGTCGAAAATTTTCAGTTACCAATATATAAATGTATGTTTGTATGTATGTATGTTTTTATGTCCGTCTAAAACTTTCAACAGAGGCGACGGATTTTACCAAGATCAGTATCGTTTTTAATGTGGCCTTTCATACGACAAATATAGAAAAATTGCATAAAAATATTAACGTCTTCACCTACAACTAGGCACTTTTCTAGAGGAGGGTTGTTTTTTTCGCCGATATTTTTGAAAGTCATTCTCTCCTTTCGATTGTCTAGCCTAAATGTTAACATAAGTCACTTCAAATTTGGCGGTGATCGTAACTGCAAAGACGTCAGTTTTTTTCCCAGTCTTTTCCTCATTTGTGGTACGGGTTCGAGCCGTCCTTCTTACTACCACTTTTTTTTGCTCAACATACACATCCAAACTAGTATGCTAGTATATATATATATATATATATATATATATATATATATATATATATTAGGTGTCGCACTTAACGTAGTAACACAACTGTTTTTGCTGAGTGATGTATGTTCTTTTGTATTTATGTTAAGAAGGATAAGAGTCTTAAGAGTGTTCATGGAAGTGAGACACCTTTGAGGTTCATGTGTGTGATCATGTTGTTAAGAAGAGATGAGATGTTAACATATTGGTGACATTAATATTTATATATGACGACAGCATACATATAATACAGGAGAGCCGACAGCTTGTAATACACAATGAGAGGGGATTTGATATATAGACAGATATACCGATAGTTTGACCTTTATACTTCTGACAGTTCTGTGAACGGGAGTGTCTCTATAACATTTATACTCTGACACATATTTTAGATGATGATTTTATCAAGGTTCTTATAACATTAATGTGCAATACCTTTTCTTGTTGAATAACAACACGACGACGCAAATACAAAACACATGATGATACGTTTATTTCTTCTTCGACCGGTCGAACATGATTTTATCTCAGGGATGCAAAGTTGTTACATGGTTATTTCTTAAAAGCCTCTCACTTCTAGAGGGCGCCTTGACTTTAACGAAGGATCTGTCTGAATCTCTCTGCTTATCTCCACTGACTGATTCCGATTCTCACTTATCTAACTAAATTCATAACCCATGACGTCATTGCACGACGGCGCACGTGTATATGAGAGCCATGGCATGAATCATTCTCTAACCTAATTTTACGTAATTCACTTTACAATAACATTTTCCATTCTCTTTGTTTCATAAAGGAATTGAACCTATTTGTTAATTCTGTAACCCAAATTTCTATTATGTTTTCTTTCTAAGAATGCAAATTGTTTCCATCCAAATTGTATTATTAAATATTTTAACAGACTCAACAGTTTAACTGGACATTCCATTGATAACATTCTGTGTTTATTTTAACTTATGATTGGAATTCTCTATTCCAAGTATAGCTTCGCAAGTTCGAATTATTGCCTATCCTATTTCATATTCACATTTAACTAATTCCCTATTTTTATACTTACATGAAAAGGGGATTGCCCTTATCATGTAACACTACCATGGACAATCCATCCCAAGAAATGATGCCAATTTGATTGTCTTTTTGCTGTCGGATTGATGCAAAATGTATTGTTTAGTCGTAGGAGGTCAATTCTCCCACACCTTGCCCCCGGATTTCAGAAGAAGCATATTCATCCTTTGTTGCCTGAATGCCTCCAACCAGGGAATGGCGACGGGACAACTCAGATTAATTTCGCAACGCCAATGTGCACTTTTTACTGGGGCGCTGGCCAATTTTCCAACCTTTCGAATTTGTGTCACATCCTCTCACGATGGGAGGGTGGTGTACATTCATAGTCCGCTATCCTGGCGGTACTTATTACGACGGTTGCTCTTTGTATATGATGTTTTTTTTGTTTCAATATAGTTTACCTTTTCTACGTCAACTCGGTGTCCGTGTTTTCCTTAGTGACCCTGTCAGAGCCACAATAACTTGGTGACGAGTGATTTAAACTTTCAAAGTGAAAATCCACAACATCTTTAGGAAAGAGGATTTGTAAATTTCGGAGAAAGCTGCATTACAAAATAATCCAGCGTCTACGACATTTTCGGCTGTCAAAACACCGAATTTACAAAAAGGAAAAACTTACAATATTTAAAATTGGGAAAAAAATACCAACAATGACAACCAACTATCACCAATTCCAGAATTTAGAAAACTGCAAATCTGACATTAAAAGGAATTTTATGTGGATAACATCCTGGATGAGATTAATTGTCCGAATAAGTCAACTAGTACAAATATGAATCCTCATTTTAAAAATTTCGAAACATAACGATAAATTTCAACTTAAAAGAGCGTTATACCAGTGTATAAATTCTATGTTTTTACACGCGTCTTGGTCTAACCTTTACACCTGATCTAAAATCGAAACCGTATATCAAATACGTTGCCAAGGTCACCGGAAAAATGGCGGGATCCTTCTACCGCTCCAGTAGATATCTTACTGCTGATGCAATTCTCTACCTATATATATGTTCAAAGACACGGAAATATTGCCACATCTGGGCAGGAGCTACTAGAAAGAACTTATCCTGCCTTGACATATTTCCCAATAGACTTTGTAACTTAGTGGTGGATGCCCTTTTCTCTTCCCGGCAACCTTTTGCTGACAGAAGGGACGTTGCGGGCCTGTCTCTACTTACTCGTTATTTTCATGACAAATGCTCGTTTTAGCTACAATCTATGTCCCCCCCCTCGCTAAACTTTCACGAAAAACACTCGTCCATCTGAAACCACTATCAATAATTTCCCAAACTCTTTATCTGTGCCTAAACCTAAACGTAGATTCCATGAACAAAGCGTCTTTTTTAGAACTAACGCCCGTGGAACTGTCTTCCGTTTGCCTGATTTCCAGCTGACTACAATATGGTCGTCTTCAAGTCCAATATAAACAAATTCTTGACGAGCCCTTCCCCTTAAGTAATACAATTTAGATAAATTTCAACTATTAACGATTACTACGATATTGTTCTAATGGTTACTGTAAATTCATTAACCCTTATACTCGAGTGGCCTCCAGGCCTTTATAAATGGTGACTCTAATGTAAAAAAACAAAAAACGCATAGAGCAATAGCATCATGTGTACATTAGAAAAAGAACATTAATTAGAATCAGCTTATTCTTTCTTGTATTACAAAAAGCGATCAATGTCATAATTCGTGTTTTTACATTAAACGTTATAGATTCACATTCTTAATACAATATTCAAACGAAATCAACAGCTTATATCAGTTTGATCTTTTGTTGCAGTCGATTTCCATTTATCTTTACAATGTTGAATTCTAATTTCCTCATGATCTCCGATATTTCTTATAATAATCAACATGGAGTTATTCGAAGCTCACTAAATATTCAATTAGAAGTAGTCGTTATAAAAAAAAAACTGCTTAGTTTGCTAAAAAGAAATATGCATTTTTTTTAATTTGACATATTTTATCTCAGGGGGGAAGTACTAGTTTTCTATCCAAAGTTGATTATTGGCATACGCTCTCTCAAACGCACACGCACGAAAATGAAATATTAAATAAAACTGAATCATATCATAAAACAATAACGTAAAATAAATAGAAGAAAGAACGTATTTATGTCATTAGAATTTCGTAGCTAAATTCTTCTCATCGGAAGAGGAGAAAGGACACTAATAGACATTTAAAATGAAACTGGTTTAGCACATTTGCTTAAGAATGATATAACAAAAAGCTACACGTAAGTAACCGTATAATAAAAAAAAGATTTTAAAAAGTTGAAGAATAAAAGCAAATAAGATGGGATAGTCCGACAAGTTCAGGGGAGAAAAGTAATATATAAATATATATATATATATATATATATATATATATATATATATATATATATATATGTATACACATATATACATATATATACACATATATATACACATATATATCCATATATATATATATGTGCATATATATAAACATATATACATATATATATATACGTACATATATATACATATACATATACATATATATACATATATATACATATATATGCATATATATACATATATATGCATATATATATACATATATATATGCATACATATATACATCCATATATATAACTTATATATATACATATATATATACATATATACATACATATATATACATATATACATACATATATATATATACATATATACACATATATACATACATATGTATACATACATATACATATATATATATATATATATATATATATATATATACCGTTGTAATGGGAAAGGGACAATATGAAAACAGATGTTTCCAAAGTTTTCTTCACGGACGAAGTTCGTGTCAATCTTGATGGCCTAGATGACTAGAGCAAGTGATGGGTTCTAGATGGACAACATCGTCATCAGAGTGTAAGGTGTCAACAAGTGTTGTTGGGAAATGATTTGGTCTGAGATTATCAAAGGTACTTTAGTTGGCCCATGGAGAGACCCAGAAGTCGTAAAAACGACGTCAAATTCTTACATAGCTTTTCTGAAGGAACACTTAGAACCATGGCTGAAGAAGCAAAGGTTGCCATTCAGAAGAACCATTATTTTTTCATGCAGTATAATGCTTCTTTCACATGCAGCAAGCAAAAGCAAACATTATTTGCAACAACTGGGGTCCTCTTGCCTACATTAGATTGAGTGACCTGAGAATTCACCAGATTTGAACCCAAGGGAGAACCATTTGAGTATCTTAAAGCGACGATACTATGCAAGTGGACGCAAATTTAATAGCAAAGATGAGTTGTGGGATGATCTCCAAGAGGTATTGCGAGGAATAACTGTTGACGAAAGCACAATTTTGACTAATTTTGTGGACCAAAGTCTTTCACAAGTCATTCATAAAAATGGATCGCATATCCCCTACTAATTATGTCAACGTAGAGATTGCTATGTAGTTATTGTTTTCTAAGAATTTTTTCTAGTTCATTTAATATTTGAAAATGATTTCAATAAACAAATTATGTGTATTTTGTGTTTTTTCTCAACCTCGTTAATAACTTGACACACTGAAATCAACAGATGTTCCTATATTCTGACGTAGTTTCGCTAATACTGCCTTAAATACTTATATTTTCTGACTGAAGTAGCTGAATAATATTGCAAGCACTTTCTCAAAGTTTCATGGATTTTCATTCATTTGTGGCTTACGTATAAAAAATGTAAACTCGTTAATACTTTGATGCAGAGTGTATATAACATCACTTTAGTTACGTCACATAATATCTATTTGTGTATTCACGTGTATAATATAATAAATTAGAAAGGTGTCAACATATATAGTGTCATCGTAATAGAGACCATTTTCTATCAGCGATGGAGTTTATTAAGAACTAGATATGTATTTGGACATAATCGGGAAGTATTACTTATATAGAATCGATAATAATTAGGAGAGAAAAATAAAAGATAGTGATGACAATCGCCGTAAAACTAAAAACTGTCATCTTTGCACTAAGTATGTAATTCTTTTGTACTCGTTAGAATAGATATATACTGTTTTTGATGTGAAGTAAATCCAACTACCCCAAAAGGGCACAATGGACTATGACATCAATAATTTTCACAGTCTATGTTAAAGTTAACTTCACTTATCAATAAAAAAAATAGTTCATTGTCATACCAGATATCACATTTTAGCTAAAAGGCTTAAATGTTACATTAATAAAAACAATTATTATAAACGTTTTGCATATCTGTTCCTCTGTGTGATTACTGTAGAGAAATAAACTTATAGAATTTCTACCAAACTTTACTAAGATATAAGTTATGGAGGATTTGTCATCAGCAAGTGTAAGTTCAGAGAACTTAAATTCCAAATGTTCTCAACACTCAGAAATACATGGTGGCCCACTTAAAGGTAGACCAAAAAGTGTAGTAGAACATACTTTTATTGTTTAAATGACCTGCAGTGTTATAAAATATGTTGGAAGTGCTCTGCATTGACATCTATGAATTTTTGGACACGTTTATCAAAGTTTGCATGTGCTGCCTGTAGATTTCTCTGGCCATTCGCTTGATAGCTTTGCTACTGTTCTCCTTTAGTTGGTCTAGATTGTGAGGATTATTTGCATAAACTTTTTGTTTTAAAGTCTCCCAGAGATAAAAATCACATGATGGCAAGTCCGGTGAATGTAGTGTCCAAAACATTTGCTTATTTTTCTCTATTCCTTAAATATGACATGAACTCGTATCAGGGATTTGTGAGACATGTGGCATGTACGCGATCTATTTAGAAAAAAAAATGCATTTTTTCTTGTGGTGGCAGTTGGTCATTAAGAGAAAGTTTAGCGATATAGGGCTATTTTAAGTAGGCTACACTTTATAAAGAAGATTAGAATCTTCCCATATATTCGATGCCTCCGTTCAGTCTCGAAATACTAAGGATACTCCCTGTAGAGGATGCTGCGCGTGTAATTGTGAGGCTAGAGTTGAGCAATAACTAACCACACCTGTCCTGAATCGGCACTGTTTGGGTCCAGTGGAAATGAGACTTCTTGGACGACTGAGAAACAATGCCGAGATAAGCGGATAGCACATAAAGTGCCTAGTGGTCTCAAATGGTCACCCAATTAGTACTGACCAGGTTCAATATTGCTTAACTTCGGTGATGCACCGGGAACCGGTTTTCAACGTGATTACTTCCCATATATACAAAAACAAAAAAACGATATATACTCTATCTTTTACCGTAACAAATAATTGTCAGCTAGATATTCTACAAATCCCTATAACTATTTTCACCTTTTAAATATATTTACTTAAAATTCAACTGTTTTAAAAAGTAGAACGATAAAATCTGACTTTGGATTTAACTAGCTCCTGGTAATCAATTACATTGTCATATTTTGCAAGACACCGCCAAAAATGGCCGAAAAATCAAGTTGCTATTGTTTTTTTAAACGAAATTACATTTATTAAAATCCATTATATCTTAGTAACTTTTTTCTCCAGAAAGATAACACACTGAATTTCATCTTATAGAAAGCAGAATGTAAAACTTTTTCTACTATTTTTAATTAAATTTTAAATGTTAAATTTTCCTCAAAAATTTATAATTGGTATTTTTTGTCTTGCACAAATAACGTATATAAATAGTTAATTTTTTTGTTTGTTTGTTTTAAGAATTAATTTGTTTATTTTTTGTCTAACTAAGATTATGGGTGATTTTCTATGAGAATATGCAAACATATTATAATATAAGTACCTAGATTTCAAAGAATTCCACCTATTAATATAGGCAAACAGTTACTTCGCGTCGATTTGATTACAGGGTTTACAGTTGTACGGAAGACCAAACAGGCTCCCTAAACATTATTTTTCAGTGACGAAAATTTCAATGTATTATTAACGCTGAGGCTGGCCAGTACAGGATGCGTGACCATTTTGATGAGTTTGGTTTTTAATGTGTATGTGTTTGGGGGTCAGGCTCCCAAAAATGGGGGGGCGGCAATTTAAAGCAGATTAAAAATTAAAATTGACTCAGTTTAGAAGGATTTCTCCTTCATTTAACAAATTATTTCAGCGCGTTTGATCCACCGTAGTCGAAAGGTGGCAAACGTTATCAAAGCGGATCGAAAAAATGATGATATGTTTAACACAAAGGGCACAATATTTATCGATTTCTTTTTGTATCGATTCTTCAAAGCATTCCCTGTTTAATAATTGCCATGCATTATTCGGCTCGTTAAAAAAATTGTTAATTTATTTATCAAAGATTTTAAAATGAGTTTTTTCGTATACATATTTAAACATTTTTTTTTTGCTTAACTTAAATTAATTATTTTACTTAACATTTTCACTGAATTTCACACTTCAAAACTCAAAAGTGGAATAATTAAACATAATCAAAATTCCGATATTTAAACGTCAAAATAACGTACGCAAACAAGTTTTTTTTTAATCTATAATCCTGTCCCGTACAACAGTACAATATGTTTTGTTCAGTTTAAGATGAATATTTTAAGCATATTTGGAACCACCTCCCCCCCCCAAAAAAGGAGGGGGATTATAAGCAATATATATATATATATATATATATATATATATATATATATATATATATATATATAGCGTTTATGAAAAATAAGTACACTTTTATAAAGGTCATTCGCTGAAAATTTCGTATTGATTGGATAATTACCTGATTTTTGGTAGATTTTTTAAAAGAGGGTCCGTCAAAATTACTTACCTGCCCCCCCCCCAGTTTTGACGGTGCCTAGATTAAACTTTAAAAAATGGGGAGTGTTTATTCTGTATGCGTCAGATATATGAGCAATCTCTGTGGTTGAATTTGATTAATTTCAAATATGATATACGAGAGTGTATTAATATAACGAATATTAGTTATTTATCTAAAGCACATAGTGGTAAGCTGTAACACAAGGGCCCGAAAACCGGATCGAAGAACCAGTGCTTTAGAAGCACAGCACTATGACCTGCAAAATACTCTTATTAGTTCTGTCGGCATTTCCCGTTAAGGACACTACAGGCGATTTGCAATAAATTATTTTTTCTCACAAAAAAAAAAAAGAAACAAAGCCTGGAGGTGGACCTACTACACCTGCACAGCACGAATAATATTCTGCAGTGAACACGAAAGATGCCATTTCAAAAACGGTTTAGACTCTATTGTTTTTTGTTTTTTTTTTTGTCGAACGAGAAAAATGAATTGCTTAATAATTTCGGAGCTGCAAAGGTTGAGTGAAACTGTGTTACTGGAGCCTATAACTAAACTTTGATTCTCTTTGGTACCTGTTGATTACCTGGAAAAGGACGACGACTTAGCGGTACAGCGATAATTTAAAAGGGACACGCTTTATACAATAATTCGGATATATGACATGTTATTTTCTTAGAAAAGATAGAACGATTAAGAACTCGTTGTATAGTGTTGTGATTGTCAAGCCATAACAGTTGTACAGGAGAACACTAGTCTCCATCGAGATAATCGATGATACGGAAAGCAGAAAAATAACGAAAGAATAATAATGTTAAGTTCATCTTTTGTAATATATTCTATTCGGGGGAAAAAAGAGAATTCACTAATAATTTTCAACAAAAAAGCTCCACTAACAATCTTATAAAAAATAGCGCCGTCGCGTCTACGTGTCTATCTGTGCGTGGTGAAATTAATCAAATATCTGTACCACATATAGTGTCATACACATTATCTAGCGATGGTGAATGAACACACACACAAGCCTCTCATAAATATAAATATTTCTTTATTTTTTACCTTTGGTTCCCATTATACCGAGTGCATATATTTTAGTTGTTATCAATTCTTTTTTGGTAGAATCGCTCAGAAGAAAATGTCAAAATGATACCAAAACATTCTAGTAAAAGTCAGCTAATTGTAGTTCCATAAATGTTAGTCTCATCATCCTGTATCATTTAGAGCCATTTATGTTGCTATATGCTGCTATATGTATATACATCATCCTCACAAATAATGCAAATAATCCTCAGAATCCAGACCAACAAAAGGAGATGTATATACCTCATTCTGTGTCATGTAGAGCCATCTATGTTGCATAAATTGTTGCTATATGTTGCAACACTAGGCGACTAATTAAACTCGTCTAAGAAATAATGATGCAAAGTATAATTTGGATTCAATCCACATATAATGATTCATCTACATTCACGAATATAATTTAAAACGAAGATTCCATGAGCAAAGCTTCCTTCTTAGAACTGCACGCCAGTCGAACTCTCTGCCGCTTGCCTGTTTCCCACCTGACTACAATTTGGACGTCTTCTAGTCCAACATAAACAAACTCCTGACAAACCGCCCCCTTAAGTAAGACACTCTATCAAAACCCCCAATACTAATGATTACTACAATACTATCTCATTGATTACTGTACACGCAATAACCCTCATCCTTGAGTGGCCTTCAGGCCTTGATAAGTGGTGACCCCCATGTAAAAAAACACGTAGAACATCCGTAAAAAAATTGTCTATCAGATAAAAACTTTGATATCTGGAACAATTTTTTTAAAATATATTTTATGTGTGGTAATTATTCTAAATCATTTTTCTATATTTTATGTGTGGTAATTATTCTAAATCACTTTTTAACGTTGTTTGCTGGTAATAATTCAAATTGTCTGGCTAACGTATTTCCAGGGAAAGAATTCTGTATTCGACTGCTGTTCTGAATTTGATTGCTCTGAATAATTCTAAATCTCCTTAAACAGTTTATGTACAGTAATATTTCTAAATTACTTTCATACTTCTATTCTCAGTGATAAGAGCGAAGAAGTCTAATATCGTTCTTATATTAGTTTCCAATGATAATTCTTAATCATTTTTTATATTTGTTTTTGGCGATCATCCTATTTATCTTTTAATGTTTTATTTCCGATGACAAATTCTAAATATCTTTCTTTTATTTCTAGTAAATGGTACTCAATATCCTTCGAAATTTGATTGCAAGTAATAATTTTAAATCTCATTTGTACTTTGCTTTTTGGAAATAATTATAGATCCATATCTAACTTAAATTTTTGATAAAAATTTAAAAAGACAGAAACCCTTTAGCATTTCCCCTATTGCTTTTATCTAAATTTAACAAAATTAGATAATAAAAGCTCAATAATTTGCAAGTAAATGTAATTGATACATTTTGAACTTTACATCGTGATATTTGTAAGATTCCTGTCTATAATGAGATGCACGCTAATGTGCATGATGGCTTATTTTACTTGTATAAATACCGACACGTGCGTAAGTAATTCGCGAAAAAGACAAAAACAACCATAAATAGCAGATCACTAAAATATGCTGCATAAGAACCGTATTTGGACCATTGACAGGATATTTTTGATCCACATCAAATACTGTATTTCGTCATTTACCTAAGAAAATTGCAGTTCTTATCATTTAAGCCTTAAATAGATATGGAAATATATACAAAACCATGGAAATAATATAACATGGGAACGTAAAATAAGTATAACCTTACATTATCCACATAATACAAACACATATATGCTTTTACCAGGCTCGACTAGTAGCACACACAGTCTTTATAAGCTTTATTTTTGTTGGTTATAGCGCATTGTAATCTTAGTAAAGGTTATTCAGTTAAAATTCCAGAGAGACTGGACGATCGTTATAATGTAGAAATAAACCTAAATTATTTTAATATGTTACTAAGTGAAGGAAAGGCTGATAGTAATTCGCGTACAATTAATTTGGACTGAAAACTCGTAGTAAAAGTATAGAGAATCTTTGCAAAATAGTTTATAACCGACTAACATTAGAACCAATTATTTGAAAGCCAAGAGATACAAGGACTAGGACAAAATAAATTTAAATAATAAATAATAGTAAAAAACTAGGAAATTATAAAAGAGAGCATAAGTAACAGTATTATACGTGAATTTAGTACGCTAGCTCAAAGAATATAAAAATAGATATTACTGAATATGGAAGAGAACCACTGGGAGTTGTTCTAAGCTTAACTATGTTTAACACGCTTGTTAATTGTAAAACACTAAGGAGATACAATATTAAAAATGAAAATTTAATATCCGCTAATATTTTAAAATAAAGTTAGCAACATATTCTAAACAACAAGGCCATACATGATAATAACTAAACTAATAATAATAAATTTTAACGTGATATAAGAGTTAAACATGGATTACATTACTATTTGCAAATGTAGCAATGTTATATAGAAGGTGGAACACAAGAAATTAATTGATATCTGTCTGTCGATCTGTCTATAAATCTATGTGTATTATCGATATATCTATCGATCTATTTATCTATTTATCTTTTTACGTATTTACATATCGATTTATCTATCCGACTGGCGTGGTGAACGGGAAGGTGTGAGTTGTGTTTTGATATATTGTTAAAAACTCTCAAAGTCACATCAAACTCGTTAATCGATCAATTGCGCAGGAAGAGTCTGATAGCTGACCCGGAAGTACGTGTAAATCATCATGTGTTCCAGTTAGCTGAGAAAATAATCGGAGTTGAATTCAGGACGTCAACAGACGAAGGTGTTCTGAAAGGGATCTCCTCTCAAAGGGGTGGGGGGCGTCTCAGACGTGGGACGTGCAAGAACTAGCCACCCAAATAAAGATAACCGATTGCTCCTCTGCTACACGTAATGCCAAGGAGCAAATAAACAACTAAAAAAAAACCATCGTCTGGAGTTAATGGCGTGCGTCTTCTTGTTAAGAAAATCAACTCCCTGAAGATGAGAGAAGAATCTCCCGGAAAGAGGTTGACCAGCAGAACCAGGTATGCCACGTTTGTGTATTCGTATTATATGTAAATACACACGCGCGCACGCGCGTGCACGCGCTCGCTCTCTGAAGACGACACTACTTACGATCATGACAGGGTTAAAAGGGTTAAAGAAAAGAGTTACATTAAGAAAATGTTCAGAACACACACCTTGACTGCAACACGATAAGCTAGGGTTCATAAAGTGAAGAATTACCATAGACATTTAGTGACACGTAAACACATACACATTAACCTTTCGTCACATACATACGCAGTATGTGAATTCAGTGTATATACACGCACTCAAACGCAACAATATAACAGCAAGACGGCTCTAATTCATATCAAAATATACATTACTGAATCTGGAAGATGCTTCGAAATCGTAAAAAACACTAACCGGGTGTAATAATGGAAAATAGAAAAAAATAACACCCGCTGGTAGTTGGACATAATGTTGATAAAATATTCCAAAATATAAAGTAAGAAATTATAATAATCAACCTAATAATAAACAATTCTAACTAGATATTACATTTATACGTCTAACAACATTCGTAATCAGTGAACATGATAGATTCGCCACTAACGAATTCGTCGTCTTTTAAAAGCTTCCCCGCTTAGATCATTCAACATGTGTACGCATCAAGGTATAAATTATGCTTGTTTTGAAATACTGGATATTGATATTTCGTAGAAATGATACGCTTCTAATACACATTTTAATCATACCTTTTCCGTTTAAAATGATATAAAAATATACAATTTCACACTAGTTTTATTTTATTTTTGTAGTTTAAACCACGACATGTAAACTGATCGATTGCTAAGTATGCTGTGCTTCTAAGTAACACTTTTCTGAGTCGAATTAGACACACTGCTGCCAAAATTCACTACTCAAAACTCGACACACTACTGCGAAAGTCGCTACTCTAAAACACGACGCTCTGCTGTCATAAACTCAACTCCAAAACTCGCCACTCTGCTGTCAAAACTCTCAACTCAAAAATACTCCGCCCTGCTGATAGAACATGCTACGTCAACATATAAATCAAAAAGTAATTAAACTTTTGAAAAGTTAAACTTTTTTGTTTCAAACCAGAAGCATCTCATCTACATATTAGGTTATAATATCGCAAATATATAAAGAAAAATGACGGCTATTTTTTCTTCATTCTTTTTGTCTACACGGGATTCTGCAAAAAAAAAAAACAACAAGTTTTTACCAATTTAAAGGCGTTTAATCAAAGAGGTGTAAAATATATTGCATTTGGTAACATTTAAGACCACAATCTTCTCGGACAGAATATTATATATCTGTTACTGCGCCAAACTCAGATGAAGTTATTCTAAGCAATAGAGAGAGTAAGTCGGAAAACCATATCCAGTTAACTCACTCTATGAGGCCAACGTTTACCTAACACGATATCTGAAAGGATGTTTACTTGCTGTATCATGTACATTAAATAAGTTTTTTTTTTATTTATTATATATATTTTTTTACTGATATTTAGACCATAGACAGAAGAATACACCGTATCTAGCCTGTTCTGTACTTGATGTTATTTATGGATATATTTTTCACCACTAAATTTAAAATTCTGTTTACTGTTTCTTGTCTCTCTTAGCTTTTAAGATAATGAAATTGTCTAGCAAATTAGGTTCATTAAAACTATATTCGAAAAAGTTAAGCTCAACAAAACGTTATTTTTCCGAAACTAGCAAATTTACATTTCAAATATTTGTTTCTGAAGAAGGGAACTGGCCACTCGCTATTAGAGTGTCTGGCTATAATGAGTTAGCATCCATCATAATGGGGTTTTCACAACTGAAGGGCCTATGCAGCTCGAGGAAAACAATACAAAGTGCTTTCAACTTTAAGAGATGTTTGTTTCTCAGTAGCCGCGCATTATGAATGGTTTCTCTGGTCCAAAACATCCTTGTTTTATGTACTCATTGACATCCTTGAACGACCGATTTGTGGCCGAGAAAAAAACAATTTGGCTTATACGAAATTTGTTCAAAGATGGAAAGCCTTCTCATACTAAAACTCAAAAGGTGCGAACTGAAGGAAGTGATACTATTCAAAACAGTTACCTTGTGTGCTACAGAATATATTTTTCTATATATTAATCCCCATTGTAAATGCACTTTTGTCTGCCATGAACGATGGCTGTGCATGGGCGCCCGAGCAAGGAGCAAGGATCTCTGTAAAAGTAAAGCCTCCTACTTTTAATCCAGAAAGTTTTAGAGTTACGAAGTCGGAAGTGATACCATTAAAACAAACGACTTTTTGTGCCTTCGGATTTAATTTACATAACTACATAATTACCATTCTCAATGCCTTTCTGTTAGAAATTCTATAACACATCTCTGCTTCAGATGCACGTAAATGATAGCAACTGATTTTTTAGAGTCTCACCGTCAATATCTGCAAGAGTTTCATGAAACGTTCAGATAATGAATGCACAAGTTCAGTCGTAATAGTATCATCATCATCATCATCATCATCATCATCATCATCATCATCATCATCATCATCATCGTCATCATCATCATCTTCATGCAGTTCGTCAGCCTTGATGATGACTTTTCGGAGCCTTAGTGCTTTATCCTTCGGTACAGGAACTTCAACCTTGGCTTGCTCAGTTTAGATGTAGCATTTGTTGCGCATCAGATAAGCACCCTCTGAACCTCCAATGTTCATTTCCAGTGGAGCGAACCTGCAACGACTGGCAGATTCTGGCCGAAAGTAATCTCAGTGAGGTAGACGGTCGCCCAATCGTGTTCGTTACTACCCCTTTTCATTCTGGGTGCGGTTCCATAGCCTTTTAAGGAAAAGTGCAAGGCAGCAGTAGCATTTGTAAGTCAGAGTTCCAATCTGTTAGCCTTTTGCTGTGATAAGGTCCACAAGGCAGTGGTGTTTGATTTTAGGGTTGGTTCCCCTAGCTTCGCCCAACCAAGGGAACCCACAAGACAGTGGGGCGGGGGTTGATAGTGTGACAGGGCGTGTCCACACATCGGTGGACCATAACTCACTACCTTTGGGGTCCACTATTACTCCGAGATCTCCTACAGGTTTAGCCTGGGGCCGCAAGGCACGCAGATACCGTGTGTGGCCAACGTGGGGGCACTGTAGGAGTCTTGATGATAGATAGGTTATGTACTGGCAGGGAAGACATGTATAGCTGCCCCCTTTTCACCACGAGGTTAGAATAAACTTAACACTAACTTATACTAACACACTAGACGCATCACATCCCCCAGCCGGATTAAGAATCCAAATACACACACACACACACACACACACACTCAGGCGTAATAACAATGCTACTAAAATGCCATTTAGTCCATTTAGGCGGAGAAATGGGAATCATTACTTTTTGAACGCCTCGCGTCATAGCTAAATTAAGCGGACCCCTTTTTTAGTTTAAAGATAAGTACTGGAACTCTGCGTTTCTTATTAACCGAAGCAATGCTCGCTTGTTCATTTAGTTGCACAGCTATGTAAAATTCATCATGATTGGTGTATAAGTTAAGAAGCGAATATTGTACATACACACATATAAACGTATACACATAAATTCTTTTATATAGATAAGAATTATGAGTAAGAATGGAAATAAGAAAAAAGAGTTTAAAATGTTGCTTTGCAGAATGATAAACGCCTTTTGTGATTAATATTTCTATTAAATTTAATACACTGAATAATTCCCCTGAGAAATATTGATGGATGAAATAAGTGACATTATTATAGGAAGGAAAAATTTACCTGAAAGGCAGCGTATAATCAAAGAACTATTTAAACTCATTGTATTAGTGTTTTGTAGGTCTATAAATTGAAATAGCTAAAACGCCCCAGGAAATACATCAATATCATGATTTAGTATTATAGAGACATTGATGAGAGTAGCTATTGAAACTAACACCATCTGACAACAAGTGATACAATGGTCCCTTTGGGATCATCTATTTTAGAGGCAAGGATGAAAAAATACAGTTTCAATAATTTTTTTTCTATACGTCTAAGGACAAATGTTTTGAAACTATTCCCAGATCTTACTCCTGGCAATATTTAGGCATTTTATGAGATAAAGTTACACTAATAGGGAAATCGAGGTTGCACCGATTTAAATGATGATCAACAAATGTTTCAAATTTTATTTTTACAAGGAAGTAACCACTTATAAAGGCCCGGAAGCCACTCGGGGATAAGCGTTATTGCGTGTACAGTAATCAACAGGATAGTATCGTAGTAATCGTTAGTATTGGATATTTGAGAAAGTATCTTACTTAAGGGGGCGGTTCATCAGGAATTTGTTTATGTTGGACTTGAAGAAATCTAAGTCGTACTCAGGTGGGAAACAGGCAAACGGAAGAGATTTCCACAGGCGTGCACTTCTAAGAAAGAAGCTTTGTTCATGGAATTTACGTTTTGGTTTTGCCACAGATAAAGAGTGGGGGGCATTTTTGCCAGTGGTTTAAGCTAGACGGGTGTTTATCGTGAAAGATTGGCAAGGGTGGACCAGGATTGGAACTCAGGCGAGCACGTACCATGGAGGTAACGATCAAACAAATACACTTTCATGTTTATTGTCATTGAAATCGGTATAATCGCCAATTTTGAAATCAAAATGGTTCATTGTCTGCTATAGCCGAGGATCCGTGGCGGTACATAGAGATGAAGCTTAACCTGCCTCACAGCAGTAATTTACTCCACAATACATTGTAATCTAAATTGCACTATAGAGAATATACTCTTGCTTGATTAAATTATTTTTTTATATAAAATTGCTTGAATTCGAAATTGAATTGAATGCAAAAATCAGATATCACACTTTAATTGTGCTCTAAAAAGAAACATTAATTTCGAACTCGCCCCTATAATATCACCGAATATATGTAAAAAAAAAGATCAAGTGTTATGCTTCAATTTTGTTCCAAATAGAAACATTCATTACGAACGCACCACTGTCATATAAAAGAACCTATTTTTGATTTTATATGTCAAACCTTTGGCTTATGTAGTAATAAAACTTCTGATATGCACTTGTGATGTTAGTCTGTATAAGATTTTTACTTTGGTTAAAATCGCATGTGTTAACATGATATAGGCATCTAGCCATAATGACATGAAAAAGATATCAGCATATAAAAGTATATATATATATATATATATATATATATATATATATACACATACACACGCATATATATATATGTATATATATATATGTATATTTATATATATATATATATATATATATATATATATAAATGTTGTTTACTTGTTTTTGTTTGGGATACCTTTTTAATGAATTAAGTTATTTTATATTAAAGTGCATTTTTACCTAAATGCCAGTTGGAAATAATTTTTCCTTTGACCAATTTGGTACCCCCAAATGTGAAGCGGCATATGTATTACTTTATTTATTGATCAAAATAAGAACCATCAGAATCAACACACTTTTACAACCGCAAAACAAATGTATTTTTGCCAATAACTTTAACATGTTGCGTTCTGTTTGAGGAGACAATTAGATTTAGCTATAGCTGTATTGATGAATCAAATTGTCTCCTCAACAAGAACTGTCTGGCAATCTATGTTCTATACCTAGCTAACATAAGAGCAAAGGAGGACCCTGCCTTAAACAAATTATACTCAGGTCAAATGATTCTAATTTTAGTAAGTTATTATGGATGAGATCGACTACCGGTTGTAAAAAGTTTAGCTTTTAAAGTTGTTATTTCTAACAAATATTAGGTTTTAACATTTTGTCCCTTAGATTTGGACGCTACTATATATAAATATATATATATATATATATATAATATAATATAATATACAGTTGAATATATGTGTGTATATGTGTGTGTGTCTGGTCACGAATAGGCTCCTATATGGTTGACTATTTTAAAACACTGATTACATATAATGATAGAAGATATATCGAGACACAGGAATGGTTATGTTTGATCTGGCAGAACAGTGGTTCATTAAAATTGTGGGGTCTGCGTTCGCGCCCGGACCAAAAAGTATGCAAATAAAACATTTAAAAATTAAAATAAAAAAGGGTTACATGTGTTGTGGATACAGATGTACATAATAATACTTTGATAAGTATGTTTGAAATTAAATAGGGATGGTATAATAAAATTGTGGGGGCAGTGTTCGACCTTAGCCTCCATAGAATGGAAATAGGCACAAACTTTAATAAAGACTTTTCCTATCTATCTGCGTAAGTATACTTTGATAATTATGTTTCAGATTGAAGAACTATGGTATAATAAAATTATGGGGTGTTCGTTCGCGCTTGACCTCCAAAGAATAGAAATATGTCACAAAGTTTAACAAGGTTTTTTTTTTAATATAGATCCACAGAATATTGTGATAAGTGTTTCAGTGTGAACAGGTATGGTATAATAAATGATGGGGGTTATTTATGTTATTTTTACTTTTATCATATTTTGCTTTGGTTTTTATACCCCCAAATTCGAAGCTATCTTTTTGCAACCCTTCCTTTTCATAACCGACCATACTTTTATAAATCAGAGTCAATTTTCTTTAGGCTATTTTTGAACCCAGTCAACGACGAGTACTTCTGCTAATATATATATATATATATATATATATGTATATATATGTGTGTGTGTATATATATAAATATATATATATATATGTATATATACATATATATACACACGCATATGTATATATATATAACACTACACAAAATTTGCAGTCAATATCTGTATATATATATATAAAATATATTTTAGTCATCGACATACAGACCTAGAACCGTCGTGATGACAGTCGGCAGTCCTACCACCTGACTACGGAATCGGTGGCCGAAATTAAACTGTCCGAACGTCTATTTAAATAAACATCCGTCGGCTACTCGTAGAGGGCTCAAACGTTTGTTTGTAAACAAATCGCGAGCTTCGCATTATTTCAGCTAAATTAAGTAGCGAGTAAGATAATTTACGAGAGTGCTCTACCGAAGAGGGGAGCTTTATAAAATATATTTTAGTCATCGACATACAGACCTGTTTCGTTGTTTCACAACTCATCAGTGCCGCTAGACTAACACCTCTCCCAAGCCGAGGATCGAACCTAGAACCGTCGTGATGACAGTCGGCAGTCCTACCCCCTGACTACGGAATCGGTGGCCGAAATTAAACTGTCCGAACGTCTGTTTAAATAAACATCCGTCCGCTACTCGTAGAGGGCTCAAACGTTTGTTTGTAAACAAATCGCGAGCTTCGCATTATTTCAGCTAAATTAAGTAGCGAGTAAGATAATTTACGAGAGTGCTCTACCGAAGAGGGGAGCTTTATAAAATATATTTTAGTCATCGACATACAGACCTGTTTCGTTGTTTCACAACTCATCAGTGCCGCTAGACTAACACCTCTCCCAAGCCGAGGATCGAACCTAGAACCGTCGTGATGACAGTCGGCAGTCCTACCCCCTGACTACGGAATCGGTGGCCGAAATTAAACTGTCCGAACGTCTGTTTAAATAAACATCCGTCCGCTACTCGTAGAGGGCTCAAACGTTTGTTTGTAAACAAATCGCGAGCTTCGCATTATTTCAGCTAAATAAAGTAGCGAGTAAGATAATTTACGAGAGTGCTCTACCGAAGAGGGGAGCTTTATAAAATATATTTTAGTCATCGACATACAGACCTGTTTCGTTGTTTCACAACTCATCAGTGCCGCTAGACTAACACCTCTCTATATGTGTATATATATATATATATATATATATATATATATATATATATATATATATTAAACTGTAATTCAATGAATTTCAAAAAACTCTTATTGAAATGAAATGAAGTGGTTGAGTTTCATATCAAAGAATTTTTATTATTCTAAGCAAGACAAAGAATGTTTTAGAAAGTTTATCTCCTTAACCTATAGGGTTTCGATGTCTACCATCTCATCAGAGGAGTGAAAATATTAGCAAATAGTTATAAAGGTATGCACCCTATTTGCTAAAGTCAGTGAGACATGGAAAGTCAAAGTGAAAATAAATTTATCAGAAGTTCTGTAGCAGGAGTATTTGTAGAAAAAGGATATGAATGTTTTTGTTGATCCAACTTGTTTGGTAAAATCCATATTATCGGATGTAAAGAACATATAATATGGATTTTACCAAACAAGTTGGATCAACAAAAACATTCATATCCTTTTTCTACAAATACTCCTGCTACAGAACTTCTGATAAATTTATTTTCACTTTGACTTTCCATGTCTCACTGACTTTAGCAAATAGGGTGCATACCTTTATAACTATTTGCTAATATTTTCACTCCTCTGATGAGATGGTAGACATCGAAACCCTATAGGTTAAGGAGATAAACTTTCTTAAACATGCTTTGTCTTGCTTAGAATAATAAAAATTCTTTGATATGAAACTCAACCACTTCATTTCATTTCAATAAGAGTTTTTTAAAATTCATTTAATTACAGTTTAATTTATTTGCTCTATCTTGAATATCGAGCAATTCTCGTTTAGATGGGATAACTTATAGAATATTACTGCCAGTAATATTTTGTAAACCTACAATCTCACGATTACATAACCACTGATTGTTAAATAAAAACTACTCCGAAGTATATATATATATATATATATATATATATATATATACATATACATAGATATTGACTGCAAAACTTATGCAGTGTTTTTGATTTCGTAACAGACTCTGTCTCTAAAAATTTACCAAACTCAGGTAATTATTTAATCACTATAAAATTTTCTCCGATTAATAAGTAACGAGGGCACTTTAGATGGTGTATCTTATGTTTTCATATGCGGTGTATAAATATATTTTGGGAGAGCTTCATGCCCCCTTCTTCATTTGTCCCTTGTTCGACCCCTTAACTTTCAACCGATCAACTAATCACACACCTATTTTGTGATAGGAGGGTGGAAATGTGTAGAAAAGTAAAAAACAAACAAATAATTAACAAGGTTCCTTCGATATCGAAGATTGGAATCCCAAATTTGAATGTGTTTAATTTTTTTTATCTTTTATATTTTAAAGTTTTAGATTCATGAATAAGTTACCAATAATTATTATCTTTCAGATGAGGATAAATAATATTTTTGCTACAAGGACGCTAAAATATGCATACTTTTAAATCTTTAAACATGAATAATAAAATTGTTTTAGAATGCGTAAACTGTCCATATACCAGTACATAGATAATGCTTTAAGGAATCGATACAAAAAAAGAACAGGGTGTGAAAATCATAAGTCCTAATTATATCTGCAAGCGTCGTTTTACATAAGATTTTTTCAATATATGGTAGCCCGTTACGATATAAAAATGTTGCTATCTTCCTTTTCGAAAACTAACTATTATTATGAAGACATGGATTTCCGTAGATGATAGTTGTGATATTCCAACAAGTTGCATCCTCCCAGAGTGTTATGAATAACACCATAAATGAAGTTGTAATTATAATTTACTTCAATTATTTAAAAAAAAATATTTGCCCGTCTAGTTACATTAAAATTCATGACAATGTATATATAAATATTTAGACGCGACTAGGTTCCCATATATAAAATCTCAGATGGCGATGGTAAGCACATGTTCCCTAAAATGTACGAGATCGTACAAAATAATTGCATTATTTGAATCTATAAACATCTAAAATAATTATATTCTAATATTTTTGCACATTCTTATAGCTAATCATACTAAATTTTCTTTAGACATAAAAAGTCAGTTTAATTGATTCGAAAACCTTTTAATAAATGTTTATATTTTGTAGAGATTCGACAGAAAAATTAAAAACTTAGAATGCTTTAAATTTTTTTTTAAATAATGAAATCCAGGGTCGTATCTTTCTAATAAAACCAAAAGTTCTCCAGAAATGACAGCTTTTAGTAGGTTTTAATAAGCTTTAGAAAAATCAGTTTTCGATCCATTGGCGGTCACTATATATATGTATATGTAATATGCATATCTATGTATACGTCGATACGTTCAGATCAATTATCTAGACTTCTTGTATTGACTTATTTTATCCGTTCTGTTTACACTTTATCTTCTATTTTTTTAAATCAAATATTCCTTACATTGTGATTTTTTAGTCTATTTAAAAAAAACTTTCTTTCGATTATTGTTAACATTATTAATCTATATAATCATTATAAAATTATCATTATCAAATATTATAAATATTACAGTAACCAATATACTTATAACCAATTATCTTCTCCTTTTGATTATCATAATCACAATTAGAGTAGATGATTATATCTAAGGATGGATATAAATTAATTATATACATTTCGAAAGTTTGTTATTATTATCATTATTAATATCATTATTATTATTATTATTATTATCATTATTATTATTATATGATTTGTATTATCATTATTATTATCATTATTATCATTATTATTATTGCTATACAACTTACAAAGCTTTGCGCAGTAAATAAGTAAAAAAAGCTATGATGAGAAATAGGAGTAAGAGTGGAGAAGTGGACAGGGATGGGGGACGAATAAATATTTATGTTTTCCCCCTTTCGATTCTTTTGTCCCCTTCTCCCTTTCTTTCCCTTTTCTTATTGTCTCATTTGCGTGTTTTCTTTTTCTTCCACACCCTTAAACCTATTCACTGATGTGTGTAGGGCTGATTATGGTGGGATGGGAATATACGAGCAGGCAACGTAAATCGTACATTTTCTGACCACATTAAAATTCTAGTAAAATTAAAAGCATTTTTATAACTGAATAACCCCGATTACATTTGAAACCCCTTTAAGCATAGTTATGTCAAATCCACAATCCCCTACCATCGTAACATATATACTCACTAGTATGTTTAAGATTTAGGACGAGCATTACACCCACATACGAATATCTTTCTTTCTAGTCTTCCATTACCTCTATCTCGATCTTTGCTCCCCCCCCTCCAATCATTTCCCATTCATTCCTATATTTCAACACAGACTCGAATCCGCACCATTATTGGGTCTTATGTACATACTACCAAATCATTTTCTTGAAAAGATTTGACAGAACCTCATGATATTTACTTCAGTAACGAGGAAGACCTGATATGTTCATTGCAAATTTTGTTTCGTATAAGCTGTATCGCTTGAAGAGTTCTCTAGTTACTGGTAACTAACTGATCGGAACATGCTCATAACTGTGTAGCTACATAGAACTACCTATGTTAAAACAAATAAGGACTATATATATATATATATATATATATATATATATATATATATATATATATAGGTTGCTGTTTATCATGAGGTGTGGGATATGTACAATCCTGTCATTTTGTCAAGCCAAATAGTACAAAATACCTAAAAAAAAGCAACTGAATAACGAACAAGCGGGAAGCATTTGACGGTCTTTTAGAATAAAATGATTTCTCAGTTGTCAGGAATATCTTAAGTGCATGTCGATGGATTTTCGCATGTTTGCATTAGAACAGTCCAGTCAGCCATTGCTACTCAGCTTCTCCAAAAATCTCAGGATGTCAAAATAAAAGACATGTAAGATAAAGCAATTGTTATACACGAACGTTCCATTAATATGGACATACCTGGCTTTCTGGACAATAAAACTGCGAACTTCTTTAGTTAAACGATGTCCAGTTCTAAAAAGCGGCACCAATTGTAATTTTTTTAAGCATGGCATTTAGAAATAGCTGCAGGAAAAACTTCTTTTTTTTTCATTTTATGAAACTTATTTTGCATGCAAAGTTTCAGTCATGTTCCAGTCTTGGAGATTATGTTTAAAGAAAGTATACACCGCGATATCATATTTAGAAATTAATATGGCCGTTAGTTGTTGTATTATCTCAAACTGATCTTGAACTATATTAACTTAATCATATGTTATTCTTTTTCCTTCAAACTAATTTGATCTGAAACCTCTCCCCATATCTTTCTGTCTTGTCTTCTATATCTCTATCTTTGTATGATTCTGCCTCGCTCTGTCTCTATGTGTCTCCTGTTTTTCTTTCTCACTCTGTTTATGACTCTATGTATTTGTTTTTTTTTCCTCGGAAGACAATAAAAATAGATATATAAATACATAGCGAAATTAATAGAACGAAAGAGAGATAAATAAACAAACAGCCATTCAGCTGGAATTGTATCTTTAGAAGTATTAAATCTAGGTAGTTATAGTACATGAAATCTCTCAAAACTTTCCTTCACTCTTTGGGAAAGCCTTTAGGTGAAAATATTTTGGGAACCACAACTACAGAATACCGGCGAAATGTTCAAATATTTTTTAAGATGGTTGGACGTCTCATGTTTTGAGACATTGGCATATTCCTGCTACATTTCTCCCTTATACTAGATATTTCTCCGATGAGAAGGAAGCAGATACTCAGAAAAAGGAACAGAAAAGTAATTGCTCAAATAAAGCACCAATTAGTTATGAACCGCATTTTTTTAATTAGCAGTGTTAACAAGTCTTTTATTATTTGCATATTCAAGCGTAAATGAATTATAAAGGTAATGAACGTAGAATGTAGGCGTCAGGATGCCTTGCAAAAGCAAAGGCTGAGTGATGAAACCTCAGCAAAAATTCTGTTTGGATTCCCGATAGGCGGATGTTGAAGGTCTGCAACACATTTCCGGCAACTACGTCTCCTTATCACCCACCCAGAAATGCATTTGGAGAGTCAACTCTAGCTTCGATTGTTTAACCACGACAGACACGCTGCAGTGCATCAGATGCAAAAAGCCATTGTCCCACGAAACAGAAGGTTGGCATCCTCCTCCTCCTCCTCCTCTTCCTCCTCATCATCATCAGTACAGGCGAAGACATGTTCAAATTTTCACCGTTTTTCAGAACGGTTTAACGACCGACCTGGCGGAGGTTATTTATTAATTTTGTTTGCATAAATTATTATTGTATATATTTTAAGACGTTCTCTGTAATAAATGCATCTCAATGTAGATATCTGCTATAAAATATATAAACCGTTATCGTGATACAATCTTTTAACATGGTCACAGTAAGATGGATACGGTGAGATCATATAATATAGATATGAAACTTACTGACCCAAACAGCTGATACAGAAACAGCAGGTATTCCACCTCTTAGTAATAATGCATATAGAATGTGGACAATTGCTCTTTACTAGATCGGCTGTTGTTCGAAATCGGTTTTAATTGGAGATTTCAATTGCTTCTATCGTATTAATCATTTGTATTTCTTCTACCAATAGCCTTGGTTTTTTCCAGACAAAGGTCTTTGCCAGAATCATAATTTGTACTTGCTACCTTTTTATATCAAGTGGCTTTATGCTTTGTCTTGTGCGATTTCCATAAAAATCATCAACTAATACGAAATAAAATGTAAAATGAGATTCGCAGAAAAAATGTGTTCCCAAGACTTGCTCAGAAACATATTCTGAATGCTTAATTTCATATTAAGTTGTAAATTAAACGCTATAAAGTTTTAAATAAAATCTCATTTTTGTTATAATTATAAGATTTTATTTCAGTATAATACAACGAACATATAATAGGTATATGAGAGTATCCCAATCTATTGCCACACAATATATTATTATTTACCATTTCTTCCACAATTATTTCTGACAACAGTTGTGTACAGGTTATTTTGATAGGTTCTAGAAAATATTATTAAAAAATAATCCGTAATAATTGTGTCACATTTTGTAACCTAAAATATAAGCCCTTAATTTCTTTTACGATGAATAAACATGCTTGTGTTTTTTTAAACGAAACCCGATAGTAAGATATTATTTTGCCATAGCGGCATTGAGCATATTAATATATATATATATATATATATATATATATATATATATATATATATATATATATATATATATATAATTAGTTTTTTACAATGATAATAAAATACCTACAGACACTAGGGTTTCATCCTTTCCGTAATCCTCAGTGCAGGGTGTCACGATTAACACCAATCGATAGATTCGAACTCGGCAACAGGAGCCATCTCTGGTTTGATTAGCAAATACCGTATCCAATCGGCTACCATTAACCGCGAGATAAACATTGAATTTAAACATTTTATTTTGAAATGTTTTTTTAACGTCAGTCACAGTGATCTAATCGTTATACGATGATCTATGCATAAGCACTTAATTGATCGACTGAATTCAAATGAAAGTGCTCAACGAAAAGAACGAGTTTCTTAAAGCGGCTGACATAATAATTTTTTTACTATAATAATTAAATACCTACATACACTAGTGTTTTATACTGTCGAGAATCTTCAGTGTAGGGTGTCACGATTAACACCAGTCGATAGGTTCGAACCCGGCAACACCAGTCATCTCTGGCTCGATTACCATCGGCTACCACTAACCGCGAGAAATAGCATTGTATTTAAACATTTTATTTTAAAAATGTTATTAACGTCAGTGACAGTGATCTAATAGTTATACGATGATATATATATATATATATATATATATATATATATAGTAAGTTATAAAATATATATGGCGATTAAGCTACACTGAATATCCTGCGTTTCATCCACTCTAGGACTCTTCAGGCTTAAGCGACATATAATGTAATAATAAGCCTGAAGAGTCATAGAATGGATGAAACGCGGAATATTGAGTGTAGCTAAATCGCCATATATATGTTATACCTTACTAACTAGCTCTACCATACGTATTGAGCACTTTTGATGTAAATACTAAAAGTTTACGCATAAATTTATACTTTCGTATATTAATTTTATGTGAATAAATGAAGTAGTTATATATATATATATATATATATGTGTGTGTGTGTGTGTGTGTGTGTGTGTGTTGTTTGGTGGGTTTCTTAGTTCAAAGTTTCCAAGTCATTTGATACACAATTAGTTCTAATCGTTGCTTGTTTATTTTAGAATACAATAATTTAATTGATCTTTTCTTATTTTTTGGTTAACGCCAAGTTTCATACTTCCACGTCATAGATCGACCTACAATACTGACATAATACATTTGAACATAATTCTAGTATTAAACAGAAACGCATATAAAAAACACTTGCTTCGTAGAATGGTTGTGAGTCACTACTTATAAAGAATTCAAGTCGATCGATGCTAAGGTCTAATAATGAAAAACGTTTCAATGAATTAGTTTTGTTTTAATTTATCTATCAGTTAGAAGGTGATTAGATTTTTTTTCTAAAGCTTTGAGAAACAAGTTGGATCTGCCAAAAATGGCGCTGATAACCGAGGGCGAATTTTGAAGCTTCTGTTGTGTTGAATAATTTTTAAGTGACAGAAAAATATGAGTTTGTATTTGTTTCTACGTACGCGAACACGTGTATATATATATATATATATATATATATATATATATATATATATATATATATATATATATATATATTATAGAAAGCGCCCCAGACAAGGCATTAATACACTTTGTTTAAAGAGATAACATTAAAGAAAGATGATTATCGCAAAGACAGGAGATGCTAATTTACGTTATTGATACCAATTTACGTTACGATATATAAAATTAAAAAAAAAAAAAAACAGGTGGAAAACATCAAACAGGAAGTGAGTTCAGTAAGCCTGCGGGTCTTTGTAAAAAACGACTAGAAAATAAACTGTATTACAATGAAGTATCGAAACGGCGAATTAAAAGAGACCGCAATATCAACGTGTTAAAAATGCAGGAACAAAACGCAGTAAAGAACAGATCAGACAATTTTGGGGACAAACTTCCATAATAACACTACTAGAAAAGAGTGTGCATATGTATGAATAATTCTTACAGAACCTGACCATTGTCGTCGGCCGGCATTACCTAAGACTATTACGAAATCTTACGCTTTAATCCTGGGTCTATTTTAATAATGCTGGTTTTAAACGAATTCGAATTTTGGTTATATTTTGAAAGATAAATTAAATATTTAACATAGGAAATAGTCAATTCAACCAATTTCGTATTGTAACGTTGTACGCGTTTACACACTGGACCCAACACGTTGTATGCAGTCTACATCGCAAGGAACATAACACAAGTAATAACTCGACTCACTTTTTTTAAGCAATGACACTTATTTTTGGATATTTTCCCGAATAAAACGTGATTCCGAATGTGCTCGTCTTCTCTGACGCATTTGTTCTCTCGAGGGTCACCCACGTCTCGAACGCGCTTTAGGATGTGCTGATGTTATCGTCGGTCTGTGTAAACGCTCTTTTTTTTAATAGTATTTTTCTTTGCATACGGCTGGCGTTTGCATATGCGCATCTGCGCTCTGCCACAATATAAAGAGTAAATAATATTGATTCTTTAATCTGAATTGATAAAATTTCTGGAAGTCAATAGCTTCTAAAATTTGCAATCTTTTTTCCCACGGGACGTTTTCCATTTAAATTTTAGAACAAATATCAGTGTTTATTCAAATTTTTTAACCCTTAGGAATATGAGGGACAAAATAATCTGGCGGTTTCTATTTTAAAGAAACGTTAATTATTGAATTGGGTGCAACCCTTCTCAGTTTCCTTCGGGCCAAGATCAAAGTGTAGTATCTGTTCTTCTGATAATACCCTTCAAGTTCGTCTTCACTGTCAGTGGAGGAGAAATCCTAGACGACTGAGACAATTTTTAATTTTTGTTTCTTTTTCTCCACATTAAAAAACGACCCTGGTGTTTAACTCTATCCTGTTGGGAGGCATTGTGAATAGGAACTCTTATCAGTTCATTACTAAGAGGGATAAATGCGTAACATACAAAACGCACACATGTATAAATATACATATTTATTAATCAACTTAAAGTATCCGTTATACCTACAAATAATAGTTTTCCATGCTTACGAAATAATCAGTGTAAGGTTACCCAGTTTTTACCGGTCATGATATTCGAACTATGCTCCGAAGCGACTTTTGCTAAGCTTATCCCTCAGGACTACCAAACAATTGTGATGGGATTGAAAGCAATTAAAAATTATTAAACGCCGAATTTAGGCGAATACATTAGACAATCTAGAGCGTTCGAAGGATCTGCAGTTGTGGACGAATATGCGTTGGTATTTAAAGTACTCGTCTCAATAGATAAAAATCAAAAGTTGTTTGAAAAACGGTTAGGCACCAATCGTTTTCTTTTAATTAGGCAGCTGACTATACCAGTGTTCGTACTTCAAACTAATTGAATTATAATGAGATGATGATATCATTACCCCACGACGCCCAGTTAACATTACGCGCTATTTTTACCGCGTTTGAATTGATGCCGATTTTGTTTATCTAAATGATAATTAAATTCGTTGATAAGGCGTGGTAACCTTTCAATTATCATACTTCCGTTTCGAAAATAAGGGTTGTTGCCTGATGAGGTCTCTAGTTAGTAAATACTAGTAGACCGAAACATGCTCATGACTGTGTAGCAACAAACTATTGCTTATGTAAAGACAAATATATATGCAGGCACACACACGCATATATATATATATATATATATATATATATATATATATATATATAGGTTTACCTCCAAAATATTGGCGATCGTTCAACTATAAAAGTGACCACTGCTCTAATCTCTAATTTTATGTCGAGTAGAATTTTCGTTAAAATCACCACATTCTCTCTCTCTCTCTCTATCTCTCTCTCTCTCTCTCTCTCTCTCTCTCTCTCTCTATATATATATATATATATGTATGTATATATATATATGCATATATATATATACTAAATATGTGTTATAATGTATTTGTGTAAACATTTCATTAATTGCAAATGGAAAATTGATCAATGTCTAGGTGTTAACAATGTTTATATAAAACAATAGTGGGGGGGTCGCCCAGCTTTACCCGATCGTAAAGCCGCTTAACATGGTATTTTAATTCGTCTAGATTTCGTCTATTATATTATAGTCGTGATTTCCAAAGTAAAAGCGGACCTAGGTGCCATCAGTTAGAATCGAAATCGAAAGCTAAATGTAGCATCCACAACTTGTGATTTACCACAGTACGCACTTAAGAAGTATATGAACAGATCAAAAATAAACTAAGATGAATGTACAAAATGTGCAACGGTTTTTTTTAACGTTGTCCTCTTTTTGACCGCGTAAAACTTTTTTCCGCGTTAAAAGACCCATAAAAGAACAGTCAATAAAAAAAAATCAATTATTTGAGCCCCTTTGCGCCTCTATTTTAGTTTCGGAAAAGAAAGTTTTTGGAAATATGGAGACAGACAGTTATATTGATTTTTATAAATAAGATTAGCGGGGGCGACGGGAGCAGGACTTTGCCTGGTCGTAGCATACGTTAAAATATGATATTTTAATTCGTGCAGAGTTCGTATATATTATGTTGTGGAGACGCCCACTAATTAGCATACGTGGGTGAACAAGATATAGATAAAGGTATCAAGTCAGCAAGACCGGAGAGCTGAGTTCGAACGCCAGATAAGCAAGATGCATGTGCCGGTTGCTCCATTAACACGCCCTCTGCCGGACAATCTTCCAACTGCTGTACAACTGCACCTTTGTAAATATGTATTTTTTTTTCGTCTAAATATATTTGTTTTACCTTTACTTTCTGCGTTCGTGTTGTTATTGATACAGACACAACAATTATATAGAGTCTTTGTTTCAAAAGTAAAAAAAATGTATTTGGGTGCTATCAGCTAGAATCGAGACTAAAACAAAAACATATCATTCAAAGCTGGTGACATTACAACTGTACAAAGGTGACACTCATATAAACTGATGAATATACAAACCGTATAACGATTGTCTACAATTTTTACATCTTTTTGATCCCTTAAATATTGTTTTAGCTAAAACACATAAAAAGTAACAATCCTTACAAATTCAATTATTTTAGTCACTTAGCGCCGCTCTGCCATTTAAAGTTTCCGAGAAAATAGAGATTTGAAATATTTAGGCAGACCGGCAGACACTCATAATGAAATTATAAATCAGATGTATATATCATTTAATAACATCGTCCGCTAAGTACTAAGTTTTTCTGGCTATCATCTCACTAGTAAAAGTAAGATTAGGGCTCGAGGCGGAAGCTGGAATACAAAGGACACTACCTGTAAATGATGAATCCCCCCCTCTGTCTCTGTCTCTGTCTCTGTTTCTCTCTCTCTCTCTCTCTCTCTATATATATATATGTATATATATATATATATATATATATATATATATATATATACACAGGGTGTCCCAATAAAATGTATACACTCTTTAAATTATCTCAGCTTGCTACATGGATACGCTACGCCACTTTCCCAAGAGGTGTTTAGGAATAAAGAATGACACCTTTAGCAAGAAGGAGAACTTTCCCACTAAACGAGCTACAATAACTCTGCCCCGTGGGGAGGCATTGTATACAGGTACAATGAATAAGTTGAAAGCAACCATTGAAAATAGGTGTGTAAACATACCAATTGAACTGATTATGAACGTTTCCGATTCAATTAGTGACAGTAGTCAGCTGTTTATTGACCTCAATGGCAAATAATTTGAACACTTTCGTTAATTACCTGGTATTTACATTTGTTCACCGTGTTGATGTATTAAACTTATATATACATACACACACACACACATATATATATAAATATATATATATATATATATATATATATATATATATATATATATATATATAATGGGAAAGCTACTGTTTAAAAAATATAATATTGAAATTCAGAGTGTAAAACTTTAAAAGACCAGCCAATGAAAGATTTAGAGAATATATACTGCGCTTGTTTTTTAACCATTGAAATCTAATCACACATATAAACATATATACATATATATACACACATACACGTACATGCATATATATATATATATATATATACATGTGCGTGTGTCTCACTAAATGAACATCATTATATTTCTTTCAGTAAATAAATTGTATCCACTTCTCATTATTATAGGTTATTTAAGCGTTTTTTTTTAATGTTATATGAAACGCATAGACATGGTTTACAACGATACTTGCTATATCATAAAATATTTTTTTTTACTCGATTTAGTGTTTCGAAAAGATTGCATAGACTTCTCATATGTAATCTAGCATCTTGGAAATGTTAGGATTCTAAGCCTGATCTGACTTATATTTATTAAAATACTTCGAATGCATGACAGAATGAAGGGGCATAGATTATGATCTTCTGCTTGTACTGTATATGTAAGTATTCCCGAACGTTCAATAATACGTAACAATAGCAGGTTGACACGACATTGTCCGGGATTGAATGAAGATCAACGGATGTTTCACTCTCTTCCATTCTATTGTCATCGAAACTAGTGAAATCGACATTTTAAATTTAATGTATTAATTGCCTACTCTAATTGGGAGCCACCCATTTGCACCCGCGAGAATCTTCATATTGGTCTCAAGAATAATAGTCCACAATACATTATAGTCTACGTTGCACTGTAGAGATCCTACTGTTGGTTTTGTAAAATTATTTGTAAATAATGGATTTACCGATAGTTTCAAATGCAAAATTGAGTATTATGCATCAATTAATCTCTAAATAGAAACATTAATTCGAACGCGCCCCTGTCATATCCAAAAGCGTACTATTGATTTAAAATGCCGCGCCTTTCAACGTGATGGTTATAATGGCTTGCATTAAAGTTTAAAATGCAAAAGTCAAGTATCATGTTTCAGTAGTGCTTTAAATAGAAATATTCTTTTCGAAATCACCCAGTCATATAAAAAAAACTACTGTTGTTTTCATTTGTTCGACCTTTCTCCTTGTGCAATAATAAAACTTTTTAAATGCACTTGTGGTGTTATGCTCTATCAAGCATTAACTTTTGTCAAATAGTCTGTACCTACTTTCATCGAATTATTTTGATTATCGATGCCTTTCGATACAATTCTGATAGACTAAATATCTAAGAACACTGTCAGAAAGAAAGATTACGTTTGTCTGAAATATTAAAAAAAACCTCTCAGCCATTTAGGGGTTTATAGGAAATGGACTCACACATAAATAAAATCCATTTTACATAATATCATACGCACACAAATATATATATATATATATATATATATATATATATATATTTATACATATACATACTAGCAAAAGTACCCGTCGTTGACTGGGTTCAAAAACAGCCTACAGAAACTGGACTCTGGTTTATGAAAGTATGATAGGTTATGAAAAGGAAGAGTTGTAAAGAGATAGCTTCGAATTTGGGGGTATCAAAACCAAAGCAAAATATGATGAAAGTAAAAATAAAATAGATAAACCCCATAATTATACCATACCTGTTCACAGTTAAACACTTATCACAATATTATGTGGATCTATATTAAAACACCTTATTAAACTTTGTGACATATTTCCATTCTATGGAGGTCAGGTGCGAACGAACACCCTATAATTTTATTATACCATATTTTTTCAAACTGAAACATAATTATCAAAGTATACTTACGCAGATAGATATGAAAAGTCTTTATTAAAGTGTGTGCCTATTTCCATTCTATGGAGGCCAGGCGCGAACGCAGACCCCACAATTTTATTATACCATCCCTATGTAAGTTAAAACACTATTATCACAGTATTCTTATGTACATCTATATCGAAAACACTTGTAAACATTTTATTTTATTTTTTATTTCAATACTTTGTGGACCAGGCGCGAAGGCAGACCCCACAATTTTAATGAACCACCGTTCTGCCAGATAAAACATACCCATTCCTGTGTCTCGATACATCTTCTATCATTATATGCAATCAGTTTTTGAAAATAGTCAACCATATAGGAGCCTATTCGTGACCAGACACACACACACATTCAGCTTTATATATGTATATGTATATATATATATGTGTGTATATATATATATATATATATATATATATATAGGTGTTCGATGTTCATCAACTTCCTCAGAGGAAAGACATATTAGCAAATAATATAAATGGTTTATACCTAATTTTCTAAATACAATAAACAGAAAGTCATAATTAAAAGTTTTTAAACCATAGAGTAAGGGAAATTACATATTGTTTCAGAATGAAAAGGATATTTAATTTCATATCCAAATTGTATAGTATATTCCGAAGTGAGAGTATTTGGTAGAAGTGAGGTAAAGGAATCCAATGCGTATCTTAATTCCTCCACGACACAATGAAACACTCCAAGGTAGGCATAATTCCTTGGTTTCTCCTTGTGTTAGATGATGAGTCCGGTAAATATTTTATTATATAAATCTGATGAAGATGTGTTCAATAAACATATAATTGTTTATATATATATTCATTTAATATATACTTTTTTAATATATGACTTTTAAAATCCACTCCAAATTAATTTCAGTTTGTGAATAAACACAGTTTATGGAGACAGACAAAGCAAAATTAAATGAAATAAATAAAAGAAAAGACAACTAAATCGCTTATGCATCATATTTATAAATTAGCACAAGTGAAAAAGTTATCCATTTGAAATCCGGTTCTAAACTTTTAAAAAAGTGATGGTGAACGAGTCAAATTATAAGAGGTAAAGAAAAAGAAAAGCAAAATCGAAAAAGAAAAAGGAAAGACAGAAAAATACAGAAATAAAGAAATAAAGGGGAGTAGGAAGAGAAAGACACGGAAAAGAGAGATGTAGCCACAAAATCTGTTACCGCATAAACAGATAATTTGACGCGGCTCATATATAGGTCCAAGTGCTTGGAGAGAAGCATATTAAGAAGAAGGAAAAAAAAACAAGAAAAGCAGGCAATGTCATAAAGAAATTTCCCGCTTAAATCTTACTTAACCTAAAATTTATATGTCTAGTATATATTAATATTATTCTGATGTGTGTGTGTGTTTAATTATTATAGCAAAAAAAATTATATATATATATATATATATATATATATATATATATATATATATATATATGTGTGTGTGTGAGTAAAGTATTGGAAATAGTAATTCAACGAAATAGAGAAATAAAATAGAACACACCAACTCATGTGTTTATTAACCTTATCGCAATAAAGACGAAACGTTGATGATCACATAACTTAGTTTGTTCCTTTTTATTTCTCTCTCTCTCTCTCTCTCTCTCTCTATATATATATATATATATATATATATATATATGTATATATATGTATATGTGTATACAATATTTATAAGGCGATATATGTTATGCACTGATTTTCACCATTCGCTTGAACATTGCTCAATACATAAATAGTTATAGATAAATTAAGCTACACAGAATATTTCGTTTATATCTTTGCTAGGATGCGTCACGCTAAAATGCATTGAGTTTGTCGTACAATTCAATAAATGTAATATACGTTCCATAAAAATATGATAGATTTGGAAGTTTAAAAGACGTTTGACTACTATATCTGCCTTTGTTTTGTAAGACATTTAGATATTCGATATCATTTTAATTTCTTTCAATGGCAAATATATAAATAGGATGCTACATACGATGAAAATAGTATATATAGTTGCATATGTAAGAATGACGTTATACACTCATAACATGCTTAGCACTAGACGTAGAGATTAAAGAATGCATCAATTATAATCCCCAGTTTATTGTACATAAACATATTTATTATGATTCTATGTAGATTCTGTAATCTTACTTCCGCCAACAAACTCATTAGGAGTCAGTGTCGATTATTTCACGCAGACCCCCTCTCTGTCGGCAGAAAGAATTGATCCAATCATGGGACTTGCTCGGAAATGTATTTTAATCGCTTCCATATCCCTCCATCTTATCTGTACCTAAGTTTGATATTATTCTATACATAATATTTTACACGAATTCCATTTTTTTCTTTATTTTACTCATCTATTTCTGAGTATTTGCTCTTTTCGAAATAATGTTATCGTTTTTTTTTTGTATTTCTGTGGTGTACTAAGGATTAACTCCTGCTCAGTTTGTTAGAGAGGTGGGCACCTCGGGGTTTTCCGCGTAATGTTGTTAAATACATACATATATATATATTTAGTTCACTTATTCATGATAAATGAATATATATATATGTGTGTGTGTGTGTGTGTGTGTGTGTGTGTGTGTAAATATTCTGACGATATATCTCACCACGTGAGAATTTATAGATTAAAAGTCAATCTTATCTCTTATAAAATATATTCTAATTTTGTCATCAAATGCTTTAAGTTGTATGTTTCAATGATTCAGCAACAAAACAATAACATATTTCTAAAAATCGTATTATTGTCCTATTTCACTTTTTCTTAAACCCATTCAACATTCTCAATGCTGCAATATTTTAAGTAATAAATTTATTATATTTTTTTTACTAGAATATTTAATCGTTTTGCTTTCTAACTACTAAATTTTAACAACTAGTCCTTTTACTTTTCTAAGGCTAATTTGTACCATATTACTTTTCATGCTCGCAATTCTCTAGGTATTCCCTAATTTTCCCCGGCTTTGGTTTGAAATAATGTTTTCTTTTTTTTAGTTCAGTATAATACGCAATGTCAACAATCCATAAAATAAGTACTACCAACTTCTTAATTGACTAAATAATAAAATCAAATAAACGACGTAAGTGAGTAAATAAACAATAAGAAGGGCACCCCCAAAAGCGAAACAGAATTAACGGGCAACATCGTTAGCGAAATATTATCAACCCTAAAACGACAAAGCGCATAACTGTTGTTAACACTCTCTATCTCTCTAACCCAAATAAGATGGCATACGATCGACATTCCTACTATGATTTATGAACATGGCGTGGTAACCAACAGCCAATCAGAATAACTTTTCTTTCATGTTCTTTACTAATTCTGAGAACTTTGAACACCGGTAATTTTATTATAACTTATTTTTAATGTAACATAAAATAAAAAAGATAAATATAACCTTGTAGGTGACATGTAAAAATTGTTTGTAAATTACATCACAAAATGAGTGAGCGGTGAAACTATAAAGTAGATCTAAATGAGTAGAACTAACACTTAACCATGTATTGTAACACAACCGGGTTTGAAAATTATATATATTTTTTGACATAAATATTTAGTTATCGCTACACAGTCATGAATATGTTTCAGTCAACTCGTTGTAAATAGCTAAACATAATCAGAAGAAAAAAAACTTACTCCGTCTTTAGTTCTTTACGACTAGTTTACCGGAACATATTCATGCGTATATAGTGATATCTAAATATTTACGTAAAAATAAATAAGAAGTATATCTTACTCTACTTTCGTATTGAGCACTTTTGTATTAACCTCATTAAACTCATTGGATGTTTTCACTTTTGAACAATGGTAACCTTGAATTATATATACAGGGTGTAAATGATAAATTGGCAGGTTCAGATCTCAAACTTTGAATTTTAATAAAGAATGGGCAGTAAAGATTTGTTTATTTAACTGTTAGAATGAATATAAATACAGCGATTTTTTCTACTGCGCCCAAGGCTTGCTGAATGCGAGCCCTAAAAGCACGACAGATCATTATAACTGACATTTTCGTGACAGTGTGAAATGCTCGCTTTATAGACGTCTTCAGGGAGGTCACACTCTTATGGGGGTGAGTATTAGAGTCTTTCTCTACATCGCCCCCATAATCAATAGTCGCAAGGGCTAAAATCTGTCAAGCTAGAAGGTCAAATATGTGAGGGCATAAAAAGCGACAACTCCTTGTTCAAGAAGGTCTGCACCGTTTTTGAATAGGAGCAGAGTCCTGGATGAAATTCACTTTCTTGGGATCATAGTTTCCCTTAATCCAGAATCTTCAGATATTCTGTCGTATTGATCTTCAGGTTCATGTCGAAGAAGTGAGGGAGAATGATCTTTCCTACCGCTTGCATAAGCTTCAAATACCATGATAGACAGGGTGTTTACTCTGCATGACTGGAGGAACGACGGAAGGGTCATTGTCCATTACCCTTGAGTTTTTGCGGTTGGAAACTTCATCTAGCACGAACTATTTCTCGTTCACAAAAATGCGTACAGTGCCATCATAGGATTTCAGGTGACTGAGCATGAAGGGTGTTCCATATTTACGAATAATATTAGATGTCAATATACAAATGCTACGACGTCGTTTACAACATGGCTTCATCCTTAGATCTCTCAGCACTGTATGAGAAATGGTAATTTTTATAACATTCCGCTTTTTCTCCATTGACTGTGATTGATTTGCTTAAATGGACAATTACAATCCACCGAGAAACATCTTAGTGCAGATGTTCTCACTTTTCAGACTATGAGCCTTCTTTTGTGATCTCTTTATCTTCGTCTTAAGTTCGCTACAACACGATAAACAGTCATAGGAACATAGTCAGTATCCTTGATAATATGAGTCGTGTTATGCCCGGCGCAGAACACTTTAGCAATAAGCTTTATATGGTTAAGCACTCATATTTTTTTTAGCATTTTAAGTGGCTAATCTGGAAGATCAGCATCTAAAGAGCACCTCAACTCACATTTCAGATTGATAATGACACTTTTAAAAACCTTAATTGCGGATTGTAATTACTGCCAATATATGGCTTACACCCTGTATATACATATATACCCAACGGAATCGTCAAGGGTTAATTTCAAGTTACAAGTAATTTTATGAAATATGTTTTCATCTGCAGTCATATGAGAAATCAGGGCTTTTGAAGACATTTCTAAGATATTCGAATCCGCGTAATCACTGTCACTTGAAACCTTTCATTGCTCATGCGTACGTTATATTCGTTATTAACAGAGATTGCAATATGAAATTCGAAAATCTTGTAAGAGTTCTTAGGATTCTACAAATTCTCCAAACACGTTGATAGAAAATAATAACATAGATAATATATACTTCCGAAAGGATTAGGCTTCTTAATAGTGGGCATATCTTTGGAAGTTTGTGTGCAATCGTCTAATCATACGAGACAAATGTGTTGCTTTGATAAAGTTCGTTTACACTAATAAATAGAGAAATATGTCTAAAGAACTTCAAAATAAAGAAAAAAAAATATGAAACCGATGAACAACAGTAGAAAATGACAAGACAAATCTGTAGTAAGCTGAAACGTATATAGAAAAATATATCACTTTTTAGTGGTACAAAAGCAGTATATCGCTTTATAAATAATAAAAGAACAAAATGTAGGAGTACATTTCAACAACGGATGTGAAAGATGTAAAGGACGACTCAAATAACACGTAAAACCAAATTGTAGGAGATATATGAGAAAAAACAATGTGAGACAAGGGGAAAGAAAAGGCGAATGAGAATTCGCATGAAATATATATATATATATATATATATATATATATATAACTACTTAATTTACTCACATAAAATTAATATACGAAAGTATAGATTTATGCGTAAACTTTAAGTATTTACTTCAAAAGTGCACAATACGTAGGTAGAGCTAGGTAGTAATTTATAAAATATATATGGCGATTAAGCTACACTGAATATTCCGCGTTCCATCCACTCGATAAGCCTAGAGTCCTAGAATGGATGAAACGCGGAATATTCAGTGTAGCTTAATCGCCCTATATATTTTATAATTTACTATATATATATATATATATATATATATAAATATATATATTATATATATATGTATATATATATACAATAATATAAAAATATATGTACAATAATCTAAAAAAATATATGTGAAATAATATAAAAAATATATATACAATAATATAAAAAATATATGTACAATAAAGTCGGAGGATGTATGAGAAAGATTAGCAATATCTCCGAGAAGATCCAATAGGATAACGAACCCATTTTATTGGCAAAGGGACGGCTTGCCTAAGAGAATTGAGACTGGCAAGAATCTTCAAATTATGTTAAGTGTCAGCCCGGTTCAAAATTCTAAAATAATCCATTTTAAACCACTGGCACGAGCTCGACTTTCAATTAAATTCCAAATAATGACAGATTCTAAAACACAAAGAGTGCATAGACAATGTGGCTTGCTTAGTCTATTTTCTGTCGATACATGTTGGTTTATATATATATATATATATATATATATATATATATATATATATATCGTATCTAATTATTAACGAGTTTAAAACATTTTCCGTAATATTTAAGAAACGAGTGAATAAAAACCCATGAAACTTTGTAAAATGCTTACAATATTGTTTAGCCACTTCAGTAAAAAATAAAAGTATTTAAAGAACTATAAGCGAAACTATGGAAGAACATAGGAATGCCTGTTGGTTTCGGTGTGTCACGTTGTTAACGAGATTGGGAAAAAACACAATATACCCATAACTTGTTTATTGAAGTAATTTTCAAACATTAAATGAACTAGGAAAAATGCTTAAAACACAATAACTACATAGCAATTTCTACGTTGACACAGTAGGGCATATGCGATTCTTTTTTATGAATGACTTGTAAAAGAGGTTGTGATTTTTTGAAATACGTTGGTCCACAGAATTAGTCAAATGTGTGATTTCGTCAAGTTATTCCTCGCAATATCTCTTTGTGAGCATTTCACAACTCATCTTTGCTCTTTACTTGGCGCCCACTTGCCTGCAAACGTCGCTTCATGATAATACTACGGTTATAAATTGGGTTAAAATCTGGTGAATTCGCAGGTCACTCCCTCTTCTGTAACCAGAGAACCCCAGTTGTTGCAAATACTGTTTGCCTTTACTTGCTGCATGCGAAAGAAGCATTATACTGCATAAAAATAATAATTCTTCTGAATATCAACCTTTCCTTCAGCCATGTGTCAAAGTGCACCTTCAGAAAAGCTATGTAAGCATTTTACGTCATTTTTTACGCCTTCTGGGACTTTCCATGTGCTAACTAAAGTACCTCCAATAATCCCAGCCCAAATTATTATCCCACCACCACCTTGTTAACGCCTGAAACGCTGATGACGATGTCATCCATCTGGGTCCCATCCCTTTCTCCAGCCACCTGGGCCATCAAAAGTGACAGCCACTTCATCCGTAAACAAAACTTTGGAAAAATTCATTTTGATATTGTCCTCTGACCATTTCAATCGGTTTTTCTGTGATGTTGCTTTAATCAAGGCTTTGTTAAAGCCTTAACAGACTTGTAACTTCTTACAGAAGACGACATCGAGTAGTTTTTGAGAGATTCTTCAATCCGGCTTGGTCAAAGACTTCTCAACTTGTTTGCCCAAGGTTCTCAACAACTTCACGTTTAATTTAGAGTAGAGAACGTCGTGAAACAACTCTAGATTTACAATTATCAGCTCCCTTACGTACGTTTGTAGGGCCCTTGACAAGGTTCTTTATAGTTTGATGGAACCTTCCTATCATTTTCGATATTTCGAGGGTAGTTTTACTTTTTGCTGTTCTGTAACATTACTCTTTTCAGAACTACTCAACCCACCTTTACAACCCATTTTATTGTCGAAACAAACTGCCTTGGTAATAATTTGACACACCTCAACTACCGTGGATTCAGCGATTACGATGGCAAGTTGTTTGCATTGCGCAGAAAAGTACCAAAATTTCACAGTACACGCAGCTCAGCATCAGCAACGTTTCCGAAGTTTTTGATACGAAACTACCGGTAAGTTTCTGAAACTGGTAGGAAAATGTTATCTCGTAAATGATTTGACGCGCAATGTATATATATATATATATATATATATATATATATATATATATATATATATATATATATATATATAGTACAAATGCTCTGCCTTTAGAGTGAAATATAATTTAAAAAAACATATTTTACCAAATAAAAACATATATCTTGATATAATTATTAAATATAATATTTTGCACTACGAAACAAAGGCTGTCAAGAATTGTGCATGTCTATATACTTAAACGAATAAAGATAATCGACACTATGAAATTTTGAATATAGACGTTTGTCAGTTATTTTTTATGTATATATATATATATGCATATATATGTATATATATATATATATAAGAGCAAGTACTTCATCAAATATTTAACAAACACTTTGAAAAGAGTTAAAAACATATTTAATTTGAAAAGGAAACACTAAATAAGTGGATAGTCCTTAATCTGCAGAGTTTCGATGAAATATTTTCCTTCAAATCAGAGGGTAGGATTTAGCAAAATGCGGGTTCGGATTTTGCTTGCAAAAGCATTTAATGAAACAAGAAGTAAGTCATAGTTCTTACTTGATAACAAAAAGTGAAGCTGAGTAAATAGGGTGAAGAAAAAGTTATTTCAGGTGAATGGATAGTCTGGTGAAGGGTAACGTATACAAAGACGATAAAATCCAAAAATGCAGAATCCAAGAAATTTGGTTAAATTTCCATTCGCACAAATAAAATCCAAGCGAATCACGAAATTAGAAGATGCTCCAAAATAATACAAAAGGTATAAATCCGTGGAATAATTCGCAAATTGGCACAGGGAGAAGGGAATGGATTCCAATAACATTATTAAAAGCAAGATAAGATGTGCATAAAAAATTAAAGAAATTTAAAAATCGACTGTCGAGGCAAGACTAAATTAAGAAAAAAATTACTTTATAAATATTAATTCTTTAATATTTATAATATACGATAGTTTTACCATCTTGGATCATTTTGGAAAACCTAGCTGTACTTTTATTTCATTCTATATATATATATATATATATATATATATATATATATATATATATATATATATATATAAAGGGTGTCCAAAAAGCCACGAAAAAGTAAACAGATGCTTACGCTACTGCGAAAGAGAAAAAGTTTGTGCGATGGACGAAACGGCAAAGACGTCATGTGAAAAAATGACGTCTTTGCCGTTGCCTCCAACGCACAAAATGGGAGTGGCGAAGGTTTAAACTAACGCTAGTTATCGAAAAGAGCGGATGGCTTTCGAAAATATTGGCGAAATTAGCGATGTTGAGGAAGAAGGAATTACGATATTTGTCATCCAAAGTGTCGTACTTAAAACCGATACTGATCTCGTGTAAATTTGTAGCCTCTGTCCAAAGTTCTAGACAGAAATACAAACATACATACATACATACATAACTTTAAACAGACAGGTAAGATTTATAAAATAAATGGTGTCTTTTAAATGTTGCCGATATTCAGCTTCGTATATTTGTGCTCTTTGCAAAACATTATTCAGATTACAGATTGCAGAATCTCTGGATTGCGATTTTACTCCCTTATTTTATTTCTGATTTTCTCCTTAAATTCTTGACGGGTTTAGGGTTTGACGTTTTGAGGTCTGCAAGCGCGGAAGTGAGTAAAATCGCGATGCAGAGTGCTGTAATCTGTCCTGATTATAGTTTTAGAAAGAGCACAAATATGCGAAACTGAAAACAGGTAACATTTTAAAGACATTATTTTTCATGAATAAATGTTATTTGGATTTTGTATATTTGAAAAAAAAACACTCTCACAATGGCTTAGTCAGATCGTGTTAAAATTACTAACCGTATCATAAAAATTAAAGAATCTATTTAAGTTCTAATAATACAGTACCTATTTTGACACCGTATATATATATATATATATATATATATATATATATATATATATATATGTATATATATATATATATATAAGAGCAAATAGTTAATAAATCATGTTAAAAAACACTTTGAAAAAGAGTTAAAACATATTTAATCTGAAAAGGAAACACTTTATAAGTGGATAGTCCTTAATCGGCGGAGTTTCGAAGAAATATTCCTTCTCATCAAAGGGTAGGAATTAGCAAAATGCGGGATCGGATTTTGCATAAAATTTATTTGATGAAACTGCAAGTAAGTCAAAGATCGTACTTGATAAGAAAAGGTGAAGCAGAGGGAATATGCTGAAGAAAAAAGGTGATTACACGTGAATGGATAGTCTGGTGAAAGGTAAATCTAATGACGGTAAAATCCGAAAATATAACTCCAAGAAAGTTAATTGAATTTCAATTTGCACAAGTAAAATCCAAGGAAATCACGTAATTAGAAGATGGTCCAAAATAATCCAAAAAAACGAAATGTACATATTTGTGAATTATTCTTTTACATCTGGTTGAGATTTCTTTATAAATATCACTTCTTTAATATTTATAAATATCAATTCTTTAATATTTATAAATATCAATTCTTTAATATTTATAATATACTTTAGTTTTACCATCTTGGATCATTTTGGTAAATTTAATCGTAATTTTTTATTTTTATTTCATATATATATATATATTTAATTTAATTTAATTGTAATTTTTATTTTATTATATATATATATATATATATATATATATATATATATGTATATATTAGTGTTGGGACGATTAGTCACAATCAGAAATCGGAAAAATCAGAAATTTTGGAGGTATTGGAACCTGAACTGGAATCAGAAAAATATGCCGACTTTCTGATGGCAAAAACGGTTCTTTTAATTGTTTTTTCTTTATTTGGCTTTGTTTAAAGCAATATCTTCCGCTTCTGGTAATAATAATAACATGGTAATTATTTATTGATTTTAAACTAATAGTAACATTAAAATCTTTAGCTCACCCCTCCCCCATATGTGTACGTTTACGTTTGAGAAAATATCTGCACATTTAGCGTGTATTTTTTCGGTAAATAGCCGTGTAGTAAAATATCTTAAGATTTATGAAGAATCGGAATCCAAATATATAATTTTATCGGAATCAGAGATTTAGTGCAGAATCGGTAAGTGTATCGGAACCAAGAGAAATATTCGGTCGTCCATCACTAATATATATATATATATATATATATATATATATATATATATATATATATATTGAGATGTAGATAGTAATCCAACAGTGCTGAATTATGTAACACTAACTAGGACCATAGAAATACCACAGAATAAAAAATATATACATTTAACTAACAAATACGGTTTTTATATAACTGATATTTTTTCTGGATAGCGCTTAAAATTATTTTTTTCAATAGAAAAACCAATAACACGCAGCAAATATGAGTTTCATAACATTTCTAGGACTGATCTACATCAGCTAAGTTAATATATTCTAATAATTTCTTACAAAAGTTAACTGTTCTACATAGTTCAATACAAATATTAAAACCCCATTGTAAAAAGTATGTTTTATTTAATCCTTCAATCCAGTAAATCTGGCCAGGTTCCTGTCTTCTTGCCATGTTTCTTTCGAATTTTACGTACTTTTCACTTGTAACGTTACACACATTTACACACGGGGCCCACACGTCGTGAAGGGGGCAGAAGACAAAGAATAACCTGAAAATTATTTTTTGTGTAACAACACTTATTTCCTTATTCTCTCACCACGCGTGACTTCTCGTTACCACTGTAACATCCCTTAGGTACGCGTCTTCTCTAAGTGCTCTTTCTACTTTTTATAGTCTTTACCGATGACGTCATTTGGCATACAATTGCATACGAGCGTTCGAGTTCTGTAACACACTGATTTACCCTTCTTCGGTGAAAGCTGCACGTCGAAATTTATACGAATACCTTTCGCACACCGTTACAACAATAATTACATAGTATGATGACGATATTCGAAAACGAAGCTACATCAGTGTTGGGTCACTCTCATGTTTGTGTGCAAGTTCCAGGTTTCCTACTCAAAGCAAAATTTTACGAATTTGCCTTTTTTGTAGCAGTTTGATATTCAAATGTTCTGACAAACCAACGAAGAAATAAAAAGAATATTATTGTTTAAATAGTTTTCAAAAATAAAGAGCATAAAATTAATTTATTATAAGAGATCAAACTATGTCAAAATGTAAAAACCATTTTCAAGTCGATGAAGAATTAAAATTAACGGATCTCAGAGTTCTTCGCTCGTCAAGCATGAAAGTTTTCTTAAAAATTTTTAGGATTTAATTATCTAATAGCAACACTTTCTAATATCGCGATTGTTTCTAATAAAAGAAATATTTCTCTTTATTTAATATATTTCCTTATACATGTCCTTTCGTCGAAATGTGCAAACGCTGTTCCTATTTTACAAGCATCTTAATAAAATCTGCTATGACCAACAGGTATTACCGGTACTGTCTCGACATAAATATCCGAAAAGCAGCTAAATACCACCCTTACAGAGTAAAGGTACCTAGATGCCGGAAAGCCATATACTTTACAAGTTTCTTCTTTTGGACTGCTAGAATTTGATTCCCTCCCGGTTTCCTGCTTTGCTGACTTATCGACATGCAAAAGTTCAAGTATAATATGAACAGATATCTAGCTGTTCAACTTCCTACATAGAAGTCTCTTAAACTCAAGTTGTTCTGCGTTTTGTTTGGGTGATCATTGGTATATATATATATATATATATATATATATATATATATATATATATATATATATATATATATATATATATATTATAATAAAGTTATGATCCTGTCTGCATGTTTGTTTTTTTCGGGCGTCATATCAGATTACATTTTATATGAGTTCATATTAGATTACATCATATATGACGTATATTATTTTGACCACTAATGCTGAGGATATATATATATATATATATATATATATATATATATATATATTTATCCTTCAGCTAACATTCACGTATGTGGTGACTTCAATGTTCACAACGTTGAATGGTTGACCCACTCTAACAAGACCGATGATGAGGGGAGGTTCTGTCATGATTTCTCCATTGCCTATGACCTCACTCAGATTGTTCAGGAACCAACTCGTGTGCCCGACAATGACGGTCAGTATGCGAGCCTACTAGACCTTTTTCTCACAACTTGCCCTGAACTATGTTCAGTTTCTGCTCTGTCGCCTCTTGGATCTTCCGACCACTCTGTTGTATCAATTAAGATAAAAATGAAATGTAATAAGTCCCCAGACGAACCTCTCCATCGTACAGTATATCGATACACTAAGGCTGACTGGGGTAGCTTCCGCACATTTATATCTGATCTACCTCTGCATTCCATGTTTAAAAAGGATGTGCCCTCTATAGTATTAGACCTGACGGAATGGTTAATTGTAGGTATTGACCGTTCCATACCCTCGAAAATGTTTCAGAAAAACCTAACAGCCAGCCATGGTTCTCTCCAGAATGTGCTGCTGCCATTGCGCACAGAAATCACTTTTTTCACTGTTTCCAACGTAATAGATGTATGAAAACTAAAGCCGCTTTCAGGACTGCCAGAAACCATTGTAAGAAAGTAATAAAGAATGCAAGAGAGTTGTATACTCAATCTGTTAAGTTCAAAGTAGCTGAGCAGCGGCTTGGTTCCCACCAGTTTTGGCAAATAGCAAACAGAATCCTGAACAGAAGCGTGTGCTCTATCCCAACTATTATCAATGGACCTGAGGTAATCTCGTCAGCTTCAGACAAAGCCAAACTCTTTGCCAGGAACTTTGCAGCTAATTCTACCCTTTGCGATCAAGGCTGCCAACCTCCAATATTTCCTCCTGTATCAGAAAACACGCTATGTGATATACGTATATCTGTACGTGATGTTGCCAAGCTAATCAAAAACCTTGATTCCAGTAAAGCAACTGGCCCTGACGGTATTCCAATTATAGTACTCAAAAAACTTCAACCTGAACTAGCGCCCATACTTACAAAACTGTTTAAACGTTGTCTTAAGGAGAATAGTTTCCCATCTCCCTGGAAAATTTATCAGTATGCCCTGTATTTAAGAATTCAGGTGATCGCTCATCCCCCTCTCAGTACAGGCCAATAAGTCTCCTGTGCGTCATGAGTAAGTTGCTGGAATCTGTGTTAAATACAAAAGTAATCAACCATCTCAACAAAAATAACCTTCTTAGTGACACTCAATATGGTTTCCGTACTGCTAGATCTACAGCTGATGTGCTTACAGTTATATCTCATAGGATTAGCAAATCTCTCGACGGAGGCAACCTTTCTAGGGCAATTGCTCTTGACATATCTAAGGCCTTTGATAGGGTATGGCATAAAGGTTTACTTCATAAGATCTCTAGCTATGGTATTGCTGGAAATGTATTCTCAATTATTAAATCATTTCTTTCTGATAGGTTCATAGGAGTAGTAGTTGAGGGGCAAAAATCAGAAGCTCACAGTATAAATGCCGGTGTCCATCAGGGATCCATCCTGGGCCCAACTCTTTTCCTGATCTATATTAATGATCTTCCAAATCACATCCTTACATCATTTGTAGACATCTATGCTGACGACACTACCATTTATGGTAGCACATCTAAGACAGTAAACGACCAATTTCTCTCCAAATCTCTCTCCTCTGATCTTGAGCACGCAGTACAATGTGATAAGGAGTGGCTGGTTACTTTTCATGCATCTTAAACAAAGCTTTTCTCTTTACATCATCAACATTCTGATCCACATCTGGCATCAATTGAAATGAATGGCTCTCGTCTTCAGGAGGCCTCAAGTTTTGACAAGCTTCTTGGCTTGACCATGACTCCTGATCTTAAATGGAACACGTACATCAAATCTGTTGCCAAGGCCGCTGGAAAAATGTTGGGATCTTTCTATCGATCCGGTAGATATCTCACTGCTGATGCTATTCTCTATCTATATAAGAGCCAGGTACGTCCAAGGATGGAATACTCTTGCCACATCTGGGCAGGAGCTGCTAGAAAGGACTTGTCCTGCCTTGATAGAGTTCAAAATAGACTTCGTAGCCTCGTAGGAAATGTCCTTTTCTCTTCCCTGCAACCTCTATCTCACAGAAGAGATGTTGCGAGTTTTCTCTGATGTATCGTTATTTTCATGGAAAGTGTTCGACTGAGCTTCAATCTATGGTCCCCCTCGCCAAACTTTCACAAGAAACACTCGTCATGCTGTAAACACTATCAATAATTCCCGACACTCTTTATCTGTGCCTAGACCTAAACGGAGAGTCCATGAGCGGAGCTTCTTTCTTAGAACTGCACGCCTCTGGAATTGTCTTCCGTTTTCCTGCTTTCCGGCTGACTACAATATGGTTGTCTTCAAGTCTTACGTAAATAAGTTCTTGATGAGCCGTTCCATATGTTATCAAATTTAACAAATTTTCATTGCTAATGATTACTATGTTGTCCAGTTTCTACTGTACACTCTTTAACCCTTATCCTTGAGTTGCCTCTTGGCCTTGATAATGTGGTTATGCCTATGTAAAAAAAAAAGATCTGATTGCGGAAATTATCGAGGTATCTCGCTGCTGTGTGCGGTTGGAAAGGTATTTGCACAGCTCTTGCTAAACCGATTGGAAAAGTTTGTATGTCCTAATATCCTTCCGAAATCCCAGTCTGGTTTTAGAGGTGGGCGAGGAACTGTGGATATGTTTTTTTTTCTGCTAGACAGGTCTTGGAAAAATGTATTGAACAGCGTATGCCTCTTTGCCAGGTGTTTGTGGACTTAAACAAGGCGTTTGACACAGTCAACCCTGAGGCTCTCTGGAAAGTGCTGTAAAAATTTGGCTGTACACCTGCTTTTACAGACAAGTTCAAGCACGTTCATCATAGTATGAAAGGTCGCGTCAACTTCAATGGTCAGCTTTCGGAAGAAGTCCCCATTGATAATGGTGTGAAGCAGGGTGATATAGCTACACCAACATTGTTTTCGCTCTATTTGACTGCTGTGCTTTGGTATGGTTTCCACGATTGTTATATGGGTTTTTATATTAGATTCCGAACAACTGGAAAGCTTTTCAACCTCAGAAGATTCCAAGCCAAAACACTTGTTAATGATGGACTTGTTAGGGAACTGTTGTATGCTGATGATGCTGACCTGGTAACACACTCCCCAGTAGATATGCAACTAGTGATTGATCTCTTTACAAATGCTTGTACCTGCTTCGGACTGACAGCATTAAGAAAACTAAAGACATGTACACTCCCGTTCCCAATGATCTGTATGTGGAACCTGATATCTTCGTCTGTGGAAAGCGCCTTGAAGTCGTAAAAATTTTGTCTACCTTGGGAGTGCCTTATCAAATGATGGCACGCTTAATGCGGAAATAAGACAGAGAATCAGCAAGGCATCTAATGCTTTTGGAAGGCTACAAGATAGAGTCTGATCTGACGGTGATCTGACTCTGACAACTAAAATTTCAGTATATCAAGCATGTATCCCTTCTCTACGCATCTGAAACTTGGACCTTGTACCGGACACATATAGGATTGCTCGAGAGGTTCCATCAGCACTGCCTTAGACGCATTCTTGGTTTAAAGTGGTATAGCTTTGTCCCTGATACATATGTCTTAAAAAAGGCCCAAACAACCAGTATTGCTACCATTGTTATTAAGAACCAGTTGCGTTGGGCGGGTCATCTCATCCGGTTTGAAGACTATCGTCTCCCAAACAATTGTTCTATGGTGAGCTCTTTCTTGGAAAAAGACCCCAGAACAAGCCCAAAAAACGTTTTCGTGATAGCATCAAGGAGAGTCTGGTGAGCTTTAATATTCCTGTTGACAGTTGGGAGTCCCTAGCGTATGATCGCAAGCAGTGGAGGACACTGATATACAGGGGTGCAGAACACTATGAAGCAGCCAAAATAGACAGAGAGAAGCTTAAGAGAGCATGTAGGAAATGGCAAACCTTGCCGCCCAACCATAGAGATCTCTGGATCTGTAAGGTGTGTGATCGGGCTCTGTTGTCGAAGGCAGGTTTTGTTAATCATATGAAAGCCCACGATAATACAGGTGCCGCTACTGTTAGTCTCATACAAATCAGTGAGCGTTTTCAGTGTCATGTCTGCTTGAGGGTGTGCAAGTCGCTGGCAGGGCTAAAAAGTCATATTCGGGCACATGGACTTTTAGTGACTGAGGGAGTGGCTCTCGTCTGACAAGACGTTGCAATCATCATATATATATATATATATATATATATATATATATATATATATATATATGATAGAGGCATTTTATTATGATAATACAATTCGAAATCACCTCTGATCCATTCAGGTGGAATAACAATATGAGGCTTTATATTTAACGTCTTTTAATATTACCTATAATGCTAATTAATATCTGATATTAGTTGGCAAAAGCAAACTAATTTGTATTTGACGCTTTATTAATTAGATATTATTTTTTAAAGTCAGGTATTGTATTCAGTTTAATATAACATATAGTTGTGATTCGTAATATCACAAGACATAGCATGTTCTGTTCAAATGTTTTATTTTCTTAAAAGGGAGAGAACTGATGTTAAAACTTTGCAATCTATTTTTACATTACAAGTAAAAAATAAAATTGATATATTTTTTTCTGTGCTATTCTTTTCTTTAGGGATACTTTTAAAATATATAAATTTGTATCGAGATTTCCCCAAAAATGTTTATTCATGTGAAGAAAAGAGGACGATTTTGTAAAACAAAGTTATGCTTAAATGTTTAGTATTTAATGTCAATGTTTCAAGTAGCGAATATTCTTATGAGATAGTGAGGCGGCAATGCGAATTAGCATATTGTATGTACGCAAAATTTTAGGAATCGAAAGCTAAGATATCGCGTGATCGCATCGATTTTGTTATCATTGGACTGCTTTCGATGTAAATTGCGTCAAAGTTTCATTAGGCATTGGACAGGAACAGAAATAAAAAATGTCACGTTCTAAAAACCAATTATTGGTCAGACGCTTTGACCCTTGCCTTTTTAAATAAATATTTCTATTATCGTATAATTACGGACAACAGATTATCCAATATTTGAGAAGTTATACAAAGGGTATATAAACAATTCTGTTTGTCTTTCTTGCACATTTGTTTAATCACCATACACTTAATCATTTTACACATTAACATGTATATAACGTATTTTCTTAATGACTAACATGTATTTTCCATTAGCCTCTGCAATCGAAAACGTAAAATAACTTGTACCGAAATGTTATTTGATTCGAATGATTTCTATCATGAATAACAACTCATTATATAAATTAATTATTGATTATCAAAATTAAAAAAAAAAAACATTCGAGAAAGACGATTAATCAAATAGGGCATGAATTATACCTATGAATTTAAGGGACCAAAAATCGAAATATAATAATTGCTAAGACAACCGATTCTACTCCGTATTGAAAATAACAAGGGTGTAATTTTAGGAGTAAAAATAATGACATAGGAAGTTGTATTATGGCAAGGTATTAGAACGGAGAATTGGTGAAGACAACTAGACTAACGATTCGAATGAGCTCGGACAAATGAAGCAATCAATAAATCAGGACATTCTACGGAATGCACCCAATAATAGTTTTAATTAGCAGTTCAATCAGATAATTTAATATAATAAATAGGATGGGCAGAGTTTGGTTGAATATGGAAGTTATGACACGTATTTATTGACATAACAATTCAAGCTATTTTTCAGTATGCGGAGAAGCAGCCTTGCGATAATATCTACCACAGGAGTCGCGTTTTTTTTTCTTTTTTTTTAGAAATGACTGTTTATAAATTTCTTTATAGTCGTTATAACATGTCCACTTCCTGCTTTGAATGACTTAAAATGATCAACTATGAAATGGGTGTAAATCGAACAGCTTATATAGAAATATAGATTGAGTGGTGATAGGTAGATAGATAGATAGATAGATAGAGAGAGAGAGAGAGAGAGAAAGGCTAACAACATATTTCTGTAAGAAACCTCATGTAGAAGACTAAAGCGAATGTCCGTCACTAGATTTCGAAGTTAATTTTCTACCGTCAAGGCAACAACAAAAAAAGTGGTTTGAAGACCACCTCATCTTATCCGAAAGTCGAAGAGTAATAAGGAATATCATATATTCAATAGCTACAATTATTGAAGCAACTCTTTTTTGCTATACTTATCAAGTACTTTTCATACGTCGAAGATATCTGCCATAGTAGTACTGTTTTATTAAAAAAAAAATATATCAAATTGTCACCGCTCATCAATACCACGGCGGCACTTAAAAGTAAGGCTTAATGGATACCGTAATAGAAATTTGAGGAATTAATTCATTTTAGAGGACGGGTCATAATGGAACCTTTCATGTTGGACTTGAAAACGGCAAGATTATTGCAAGCCGAGAAACTGCACCATTGTATTGTGTTCAACAGACGAGCGGTTCTTATGAAATAAACTTTGCTTATGGATTGTCCACTTATATTTAGACACAGGTAGAGAGTAAGGGAAATGACAGACATTTTTTGTTGCTAGCCAGGTGTTTGTTCCGAAATATTACAAGGAAAGAAACTGTAAAGAGACATTCAGTAGTTGCACTAATCATATACGATATTACAGTCAGAAGATCAGTAGTTGACTTTGTAGGACAAACGTGTATGTTGAATAAATAGAAAACTTCTTAAATTATCAGAATTTAAAAAGTTTACAATGAAGCACAAAACACCGCATTGAGGTGTAGAAGATTGATCACGACTGCTTTTAAGTACTGTGAAAGAAGAAAACTATAACATTGTCCTTATTAGGTAAACACTCTTACACGCGGGATGCATGTTATATGTAACGTACGCTGCAAGGAACATAGGACAAGTAATAACTTGACTTTTTTTGTACCAACGACATTTATTTCCTTATTCTCCCGCCATGCGTTACTTCTTATTACGGCTGTGACGTTTTTCATATGATCGTTTTCTCTGCCGGGCGCTCTCTGTATTTGTTAAAAGACGAAGATTGTTGAAAAAAAAAGAACGCAATGTAATGACATAAAATGACAGGTTATATTTAATATGTTATCTTCTCTATATAAATAAAATGAACTCGTTTTTCCCGTCTGATTTTGACATTAATAGGATTAAAAATCAAGATATTTCATGCAAATATAATATGCACAAACGGCAGAACAATATCTGAGGTGTGTTATAGGCTTATTATTTCTCAAATTCCTCGATAATCTTAGATTTCTATACTTTTTCTGCTGAGAAGTCACGGCCAAAATCGGTTAAGATCAATGGAAGTGGTAAAATATTTTCTCTCTAAAAAATTCCTCCTCCCCCTGCCACCACTTAACACCGTTTGGGGATCGTTCACAAGGAACAGTTGAGAAGAGAACACCGGTTTGGCTTCGTAGTTCTTTCATGTGAAGTTATTTAAAATCACTAAACTAAGCTGCAGTGCTCTGTGGCGTAGTGGTTAGCGTGCTGGACAATTCACATTATATTTTCACGTTCGCACCGACCTACCATAGTCGTTTTTGTGGGGTTTTTTCCTAAACAACTGGAATGGACTTTTCTTGGTGGCCGAACTGATAACGTTGCAGATGTTTGTTTTTTTTTCACACTTTATTTACCTACTTTTACTCATGACTCCGGGTTTGATCCTTCCTACTTACCTACCATAACATTTTTTAAAACTCCCCCCGTCCCGGAAACAAACACTCGGGCAACGCCGGGTACCCCCGCTAGTTTATAAATAATGTTTGGAACGTTATTTGCAAGTATGCAGTAATGTTATAGTCATGAAAGCAGAGGATAAGAGTCACCTGAAAACCTCAATTGCGTGATACGAAAGACTTAGGAATGACAGCGGCCCGACAAAAAAAAATAGAGTTAGTAGAGATTGGAAACGGATGTATAGATAGTGAACGATAGAGAGATGGATAGAGAAATAAATAAATGTATAAAGAGAGAGAGAGAGAGAGGGAGAGAGAGGGAGAGAAGAAGAGATGGAGAAGGAGAGAAGCGTAGATACTAAGCGATATTAGTCAAATATCATCGGTTAATACGTTAACACCAAAATTAACATGCCAATAATATAATAAAAGAACATAGTTTCTAATTGGCGTAACTTAATAAATAGGCGATAATTGATTTAGCTTATTCATTTTGTTCATTTTTTGCGTCTCTATTTGAAACAGAAATACTTTGTGGAACATATAAAAGCAATAAAAACATAAATAAATAATTTACGCTAAAAAAGCAAATAGAAAATAATGATGTTGAAAGTCCTCATTATATTGAGTTAACAACAATTTTTGACAAACTCTAATATTACAGACAAAAATATATTGCAGTAAAAATAGTTGAAAACTTGTCAAAACCAATTTAATCCGATTTACCTAGTGATGTATTAACGAAATATGGATGGACATTTCATGAACTAAACATCAGATTATTTGTTGTATACAACAGTAGCATTACTATTTACAATCTTCCAAGATGCCCCGTAAAAATGGCTCCCGTTTAGCAACGTGATATTTAATATGAACTCTACACTGCTGCCTTTTTATACCATCGAGCATTTGAAATGTTGGGATGGCAACAGATTCTGGCGATGGACTATTCCTGACGACACTTCCGGTAACTAGTTTTTGCTATTGAGCAGTCTAGAGCTAAGCCTCGGAGGGAATGGGTCATAAACTTACTTTGTCGTTATAGGTGAGCAGAGCCCCATTCAACCAATATACGTTTCTGCATTTTCTGTTTATATATATATATATATATATATATATATATATATATTAAGTAAGATGATTGATAATTTATAATTAAAATTAAAAATTAAAAATCGATTTCATAAGGAAGAACAAACAAAATCAATAAATTGTACGATCATTTTGGAAACGATGTTTTCTTGTGAGAGACATTGAGTCTTGGACAATGATTTTATCATATATATGAAATCGATTTTTAATTTTTAATTTCAATTATAAATTATCAATTATCTTACTTAATATTAAAATAGCTCTAGGATATACATGTCTTCGAGCTTGTTATATATCTACATTACAACAAGCACTGTTTTCTTTTATTTTAATTGTGTTATGGAATGCACTAATACATTAAAATATACTCTGCTCTTTAGACTCTTGTTCTGATCCCCAAAGTATATATATATATATATATATATATATATACATATATATATATATATATATATATATATATATATATATATATATATTCATTTCACTGGTTCCACACCTTCTCGTTCTATAAACATTTAAACCACAACACAAACTCTTTCTTTTTTATCTAACATTGAATCGGATGTTTGGCGAATTTCGACGTCCTAACTCCAACACACTTCAGATAACAACACCTGATTTTTTAGTAATATAGATGGACTTTTTAAATAAATCAACATGGATATTTCAACCAATAATTGTGAGTTGAACCAAACAGCGCATGAATCCACGTGATTTAAGAACCTATACATGACAAAGAATAGTGATGATGATTAATATCAACGAAGCTCCAGAGAAACCCAGAAAACACTTTTAATCTGCTGGACACAAAACACTGTTACAAAAAAGATGAGGACAAAATTATAAGGCTGAATGGCCTAAACGTCTACGCAAACTAATTTCACGACTGGCATAAAACAAAACGATTTCTTGAGCTTGACACTCACAAGAAATTAAGATTGGATAATTTTAGCTCTTAAAGAAATAGCTGGAGAATATAACATTTTTATATTATTCAATAACAATAAAATTTAAATTAAAAAAAAATATCTGAAGAAATGAAGCAGCAGCAGTAACGAGATAAAATTTCATTATATTATTCAATAGAAATAAAGTTCGAATAATGCTAAATTTATAAAAGATGCAGGATGCGCACAATAGCGTTTTTTTAAGAAAATGATCAAATTTACAAAGTAAACCCGACTGAATTAAATAATAGTGTAATATTTATTTTTATTGTAGTCTATACATACATATTAAATTATTTAAAACATAGAATTTGACTCAGAATATTTATCGAGCCGAAAAAAAACATCAATTTTATTTTTGAATATTTATTATTTTTAGTCGCGTGCAAGCGACTCTATAAGTCACTCCGTCGGTCCTTCGGTCCGTCGGTCGGTCGGTCGGTCAGTCGGTCTGTCGGTAACACTTTTTGTTGGCCTTTTTGGTTAAGATCAAAGGTCTGTTGTTAATAGAGGCTGTTCTTAGCTTTTTAAGCTTCTCTGGGCCTTTTGGCCAAGTTCAAAGTGTAGCATCTATTCCGGCAGATACTGCAAGCAAAGACCATATGTGGGGGAAACCCCACATATAAGACATTGGTCAATATAGGGGCAACCCTTCATACAAATTGTCACTATCTAGCTCCCCTACTCCCCGGGGAGTTGGTCCCTATTTCCCCTTCACTCCTCACATTAAAAATCGGCCTTGTGCCTAATTTGCTCAGTGGGGGAGCAAATAAATACCCTTTACTTGGCCTTTTGGCCAAGATCAAAGTGTTGTATATTTTCCGACAGATACTGCAAGGAAAGACCATATGAGGGGGAAAACCCGCATATAAGACCTTGGGCAATGTAGGTGCAACCCTTCATACCAATTGTAACTATCCAGCTCCCCTACTTACCGGGGAGTTGGTCCCCATTTCCCCTTCACTCCTCACATTTAAATTCGGCCTTGTGCCTAATTTGTTCGATGAGGGAGCAAATTAATACTTTTTCTTAGACGTTTGGCCAAGATCAAAGTGTAGTATCTGTTCTTACTACATGATCTACTTATGATATAAAGATGGTGATCACTTTTCTGTATTAATTTTATTAAAGAGCAGACTGGCGATGCCAGGTCGGAGCGCGTTATCGTCTCATCTTCACTTGTTGAGTTATCGCATTATCGTCTCATCTGCATTTGTTGAGGGGCTCAATAAAAAGAGGGTGAATAATCCAAAACAGAAGTGAATGTAACCTGAGTTGAAGGGCGATAATTGTGTTTATTTGAAGTCCTTCGTTTGTGTCTGTGTGTACGTGTCTGGAGAACTCAGTTCCTATACATCTAATGCGAAGTAAACTTCGTCGTCATATACACAACTGTTCATCAATTGTCACTTCGATTTGTCCTACAGGCATAAACCTAAGTTTTTTATCCTTTTGTTTTTAGTCAGACCTGTCTGTATGAAATGAAAAAAAGTTGGTTTCCGGTTAATTGTATGATAAAATATATGTTAAAGTCGCAGATTCTTTGGTTTTGTACACACGAAACTTTTTAAATATATAATTTAAATAAACCCCATGGAAAATCAGTCCATTAATAAGGAATTAGCATAGCATATTTGGGACAAAGCAAAAAGATAAAAAAATATGCAATTTATGTGAACAATAATTCAGGTTATAAGTATTGAGTATGTACGTGCAATTTAATGTCTGCCATGGTAGGATACATAGTTTTAAACGTCGGTTGATGATAATGTTTTTTTTTAATTTCGATTATTTTTTTATTATGTATGAACGATTGTATCCTAAAGTTTATCTCTCAAAAAGCGTGTGAAATGAAAAATACATGGAAACATCTTATCGCAAATCCGAAAACCCCTAGATTTCACGTAAAATATTAATTATGGCAAAGATCTTGTTTACATTTTTCTGGCAAACTAAATACAAATTTGCTGGAATTATTTCCAATAAATTAGTAAGTTAACGTCTAAAACTAATGACTTAATGATATACAGGTACCTTATATTTTCGAAAATTGCTAATAACTATACAAAACTGTGCCAGCCGTAGCAACGAAGTTTGTTTATAAACGCGAAATGAAACATGGTGGCAAAATTCCAAAAGTTATGGAAGCACATAAAAATATTTACAGGCATATTTGAAAATTATGTCAGATGGTTGGAGGTAAGAGGTGGGACAAAACTGGCGGATTTTCTTTTTCAGTATTGTGCAACCATACATAAATATAGTGAACGTTTGTATAATTGTCTCCATTTTTTTAATTTAATTATTTTTCTGTGTTCCTGCTTTAATTTGTTTTCAATTTTATTCTATTTTTCAAGATTATATAAAAAATGTTATGCTGTGTATTACAGGATCATCCATGCAATGAAAATATTAAAATCCTACGAATAAAATCTGCAAACTTTTAGAAAAAGATACATTTTTGTTAATTATAATTTTTTTGTGTGAAAATATTTATAAAAAAAAATGCTTAATTCAATATTAATATCGGTAGGTCGAAAAAGAACTCCACCGTTTTTCAGCAACCTTGGCAACATATTTGATGTACGTGTTCCATTTCAGATCAAAGGTAAAGGTCAAACCCAGAAACTTGTCTAAACATGATACCAGATGGGGATCAGAGCGTTGATGATGTAAAGATAGAAGCTTGGTCTTAGATGGATTAAAAGTAGCCAACAGCATCTTTCCCATGTTTATCACGTGTTCAAGATCAGAGAATAGAGAATCAGAGAGAACTTAGTCATTTACGTTTAAAATTTGTATAGATTTAAATATAATGTGAACACACATCTGGAAACTATACTTCTTACTCGATTGACGTGGTCCCAAAACACTAGGCCCTTACACACAAGGAGCAATGTGTTCTGCTGGAGTCGTAGAAGAGTATTAGTATAAATAAAATGTACTTATTTTAAAACAAACTCCATGTCCAAACTGAAGAATATTTTGATGTGTCATTAGAATAAATGTGGAAAAAGTAGGTTTGAAAATAAACACGACTTAAATCAATTTCTAACCGATTTATAAGATTCTAGTTTATGTTTGGAAGCTTGTAGAGTTTTAGAGACCTCATATATGGTATGATTCTAGTTTAAGTTTGGAAGAGTGTATGATTCTGAACTAGTTACATTTAGTTGCTAATATGAGACTCCAAGAGTCGAGATAAATAAGACTAGTGAATAAATAAATAAACATTCTGAAATTTTTAGTGCTTTTTGTATCTTACATATTACAGACATCATTTAGGTTAATGCAATTCTTGACCACTTTTGTGTAGAGAGAAAGAGGGAATGTTACACCTAGATTAACCATTTTGAGCAAGACGCCGGGAACTCTAAGCAAAACGTAATTGGTTTCTGAACGATTACAGGCTTAGAATATAATTTAATATGATAACACTTTTAGAGTTCTAAACGGTCTTAAATGAAAAATATAACAAAACAAAAACAATAAAATTTATGGATATTACACATGATGTCTTCATACGTAGGATTATTCGATGTTTAGTTTACTTGTAATCACATGAATTGAAAATTGAATTTGTTTACGGATTACTAAGGTAACAATGGGTTAGATTATGAATGTTTTAATTGGATTTGAAGGTGTGTTAGATTATGATTTTTTAATTGGATTTTAAGATCTGTTAGATTATGATCTTTTTAAATTGGATTTTAAGATGTGTTAGATTATGGATTTTTAATTGTATTTGACGATGTGTTAGATTATGACTTTTTAATTGGATTTGAAGATGTGTTAGATTATGAATTTTTAATTGGATTTGACGATGTGTTAGATTATGAATTTTTTAATTGGATTTTAGGATGTGTTAGATTATGAATTTTTAATTGGATTTGACGATGTGTTATATTATGATTTTTTAATTGGATTTTAAGATATGTTATATTATGATTTTTTTAATTGGATTTGAAGATGTGTTAGATTATGATTTTTTTAATTGGATTTGAAGATGTGTTAGATTATGATATTTTTAATTGGATTTGAATATGTGTTAGATTATGATTTTTTTAATTGGATTTGAAGATGTGTTAGATTAGGAATTTTTAATTGGATTTGAAGATGTGTTCGATTATGATTTTTTTAATTGGATTTTAAGATGTGTTCGATTATGATTTTTTTTTAAATTGGATTTGACGATACATTAGATTATGATTTTTTAAATTGGATTTGAAGATGTGTTAGATTATGATTTTTTTTAAATTGGATTTGACGATATGTTAGATTATGATTTTTTAAATTGGATTTGAAGATGTGTTAGATTATGATTTTTTTTTAAATTGGATTTGAAGATGTGTTATATTATGATTTTTTAAATTGGATTTGACGATATGTTAGATTATGATTTTTTAAATTGGGTTTGAAGATGTGTTGTATTATGATTTTTAAATTGGATTTGAAGATGTGTTATGTTATGATTTTTAAATTGGATTTAAAGATGTGTTATATTATGATTTTTAAATTGGATTTTAAGATGTGTTGTATTATGATTTTTAAATTGGATTTGAAGATGTGTTATATTATGATTTTTAAATTGGATTTTAAGATGTGTTGTATTATGATTTTTAAATTGGATTTGAAGATGTGTTATATTATGATTTTTTAAATTGGATTTGACGATATGTTAGATTATGATTTTTTAAATTGGGTTTGAAGATGTGTTGTATTATGATTTTTAAATTGGATTTGAAGATGTGTTATGTTATGATTTTTTTAATTGGATTTAAAGATGTGTTATATTATGATTTTTAAATTGGATTTGAAGATGTGTTATATTATGATTTTTTAAATTGGATTTGAAGATGTGTTATATTATGATTTTTTAAATTGGATTTGAAGATGTGTTATATTATGATTTTTAAATTGGATTTGAAGATGTGTTATATTATGATTTTTTAAATTGGATTTAAAGATGTGTTATATTATGATGTTTTAAATTGGATTTGAAGATGTGTTAGATTATGATTTTTTAAATTGGATTTGAAGATGTGTTAGATTATGATTTTTTTAAATTGGATTTGAAGATGTGTTATATTATGATATTTTAATTGGATTTGACGATGTGTTGGATTATGCATTTTTAATTGGATTTGACGATGTTAGTCAGGTGGAGCTGCGGCTTAGTTCACCAGGCCTGCGCCTTTTTGATTTCTTATTTCAGAATATTCCAGACTAAAATCCGTGCCCAATAAAACCACAGATCCTATGAACAATACAAAATCGACCGCAATAGAAAAGGCGCCAATATTCTGATTGAGAATTATGAAAATTATACTGAATGTTATTTAGAAACACACTTATATTTCTAAAACGGTATCCAAATTATATGGTCACTTTGTATAAATAATTAACAATTAAATAATAAAAACAACTTTATTAAAAAAAATTAAAGATTTTATGACAGTCTGACAAAGTAAATTACTGCAGTTGAATATTCTAGAAAAAAACACAATTAGTGTTAGTCAACTTGTGTGATAAACATAGCATTTTTATATTCATTTATTGATTCGTGGGATTTATTTCTTGGGTTTTGATTTTCATATTGCCCCATTAGTTTGATCACTTCAATCTGTTTCGGCTTAACAAGGCCGCCAATTTTATCTAAGACTAGCGCACGGTGCGTGGTTATGCCACGTCGTAAATTGCGCCTCAATATACTTTAAATCATGCAGATATATTTATCATTACAGAGCCAATTCTATATTAAATGTTATATTGTACCTAACATATAGTACTCATTATAAAAGATTTCAAACAATTACTTGCAATCACCTAGAATCGAAACGAAAGCATTTAGCATTTCAACCGTGAGCTATCAGCGGATACATAAGAAAGATGTAAAATTAAACCACTTTAAACTGTGAATATATATTGCGCATGTGTGACAGTAATAAATATACGGAGGCAAATTTAAATAAACATTTTGCATTTCAACTCGCATATTTCTGTACACTTTATTCATCAAATCTAAACAAAGTTTTTATTCGTTATAAAACATTCGTGATGTATGCTTTTCCTATTTCCTGTATATTTCTGTATTATTAGACCAGGTACTTAAGAGTTCATCGGTTAAATATTTCACACGTACATCTATGTTTTATTTATATGGATCAAACCGTAATGTAACTGATTCTACGGTCCTGAATATGAGCTTAAACTATATCTGATGGTGAGGTTACCAGCTTGTGGGCTTTGGGGGAGTGTGGAACCACCCTTTAATTGCCATTGCTCCCAGGTCAACTCGGACCCGAAGTGGTAGTACCTATTAGGGTCCCAACTATGGGTTAAATAGAAACTGACTTGAAAAAACAAATATATTCTATTAAAAATTTTTCTTCAAAATCACTGGATTCGCTATTAAATAATTAAATAACCTGAAAAGATTGATATGCCGTAAAACTAAAAACAACCAACTGATTTTGCGTCAATAGCCGACGTTTAGGAAATAGTAGAATTCGTTTAAATACTTCAGAGTGTGACACTTTAGATATAGATTTACTTAAGAGTATGTGATGTACATATGTGAGGATAATAAATGCCATAACTTCCTGAATATAGCATGAATTTGAATAACATTTTGGGAAATAACTAAACCTACATCAGTTTTTTTGATGATACAATTTTCATTTTTTGTGACGTATATTTAGGGAAATATTGATATTTTACTAATCTGCAATAAAGCGATTGACACAGTTTAAATAATTAACTTGCAAACACGTACGAAACTTAAAACACTTCAACATGTTTATAATATTTTCTATCAATAACGCAGCTAATACTATAACGTTTTGTTAATGATATTAGATAAAATATTTATTGCTAGAAGAATGAAATATAGGTAAAAGTTTGGAAATTACAAATAAGTAATAGTAAATTCGATACTATTTATCTAAACAGAAAAAAATAGAACTTAAATTAGAAATGGGCCCCCAAATTTCATATATATATATATATATATATATATATATATATATATATTAAATAGCTAAAGTGCACAATAAGGTTAGCGTCCGTTTTATTGTTGCCTCAAATTTGTGCATCGCAGACTCTTAAGTAAATCTATATCTATAGCGTTCATGTCCTTCGAATCTAATGCTGCCACTTACGCGCCAGTAACTGCAAGAGTAGATAACTCGTCATTTTCAATATGCTAAGTGTCATTTTGACGAGGATAAAGCAAGCAACTACACTATATTCGCTTAATTTGTCCTAAATGATTTTTGGTAAGCATAAAAATAAAAAAAACTGCAAAGTTTTATTAGTGCATCTATTTTTCTTATTTAATCGTTGAATCATTTATTTTTCTTTGTTTTGCTTTCACAAATTATGTTGATTATGGTCATTATTAATTATTTTTCTTTTAAATTATTAGTCTTATTAATTATTTTTGTCATTAATTATATAACTATTAGCTTGTGTATTCTTATTTAGCTATGTGTATACTGTTGCTCCACGTCTTCCAAATAGTATTTCCTGACTGAATTTGGCAAATATGTTCCCACGACTCACATATGTTAGAACTCATTTTGAGCAGCAGACTCCAAAGTTTGTGTCCTTCTCATCTGAGATCGTCGCTTACATGTCAGCGATTGTAACGTACAGCCGAATCGCCATTTTCAGTATGTCAGGGATCTGTTTTGAGGACGGTAAAACAAGTAGCAAGATTTCAGACTGCACATCCTTAATCCTATTTTTTATGTAAATCTCCACTACGAAATCTCATTCTCCAACATCAGAGGTTGAAATCCAATTGCAAGAGATTGAACCTATCCTATTGTTTCATTGCGAAATTGGCATTAGCACAACTGCTTTCCTGGACGATTGCTCGATCAAAGATCATTTTAATGTAACCAACAAAGTTAACCTTCATGGCTACCACAGACATGAGATTGTTGCCTACATCAGGAATGGCTATCTCTGCGACAGAGCCGTCTCCAATTAAGAACCAAACAATCATATATGTACTTCCGAGTAAAACTTACTGTACAACTTTCCTAATTTCTCTATACTGTGCCGACAGGGATGCTTTCACCATCGTTTGAAATTTACTAAATAAATTAATCATATCCCGACTGTCCATAGTCAGGAAACATAAGCATCAGTGGAGATTGATGACCAATTCGCAAACCTTTAATATATTTTCAAACTATGTTCCCGCATTGTGCTCCTCTCTTTAATGATGTCTCTTCTGGAATATTCCGATTATTCGCTTGTTGTAATTCAGATAAAAACTAAGAGCAACATACCCTCAGATGTCCATCGCCAATGCACTGGTTATCACTAGCCTATGTTCGACTAAGACAGTCTCGGTACGTTTATATAAGATATATCTCAATGCTCAATATTAAAAAGGATGTTCTGACGTGACATATTAGTTATCCCTTGACATTGATAGGTATACATAACCTCTAATAATTGTGTACTTAAATTGTGATACATCTATTAATGTATTATTGCAATTGCGCAAAGAAATCGCTGTTTAAATTGTTTTAACGAAGCTGCGTATAGGACAACTAGTCCCTACGTCTGAAAGGTTATTTAAAGTACATGATAATCTTTTCCCCATACTGTTACTTTTAAAATGGTTTATCAGAGGCTAGGTTCCCACGAATTTAGGCACATAACAAACAGGGTTCTGAACATATGCGTAACATCGATTTCAACCATCATCAACAGACGTTAGGTGATTACTTCAGCATCTGACAGAGACAAATCCTTTAATATGAACTTCCCATCGAAATAATTTCTGCGTTCTAATCGAGACCTACCCCTTGTATTTGGTTAACGGACTGTAAATAGTCTGAGCTATATCTATATAAATATCTGATGTTTCCAAACATCAATAACCTTAGTTCAATCACTGTGCTTAGTAAACAGCAAACTAAACTAGCTCCACAACTTAGAAAGTTGTTCTAAACATTGCTATAATAATGGTAGAAATCAGCCTAAATTCTCGCCCTAAAACTGAAGACCCACTGTTCAAAACAACGAGGTATTACAGAAAGGCTGATTGCGAAGTCATCATGTAGTTCATCAGAGATGCCCCATGGCAAAATATCTTTACTCTTCCAGCGGAACAGTGTGCAAATGAGACCATTGAATGGTTCAAAACTGCAATTGAAGCACGTGTTCCCGCACGGAAAATCTACAGCAAGCCCCACTCTCCCCAATGGTTTACTTCTGCTTTTGCAGCTGCCATTCGTCAAAAGCAGCATGCATTCCGCAGATTCAACCGACATAAGTCCAGCTCAAATAAACAGAAGTTTATAGAAGCTAGAAATAATTTTAAGAGAGTGATAGAGACAGCTAAGACAGATTACTCTGAGACCACAAGATGACGCATCGAAGCACAGAAATCAGGAACCCGGGATTTTTGGAAAATCTACAACAGCGTAGTAAATAATGTACAGTGAACTATTCCCCCACTATCAAACAATCATAAGGTTGCTTGCACGGCAACTGACAAGGCTAATCTGCTTGCCAGTCAGTTTTCCTCAAACTCCACACTGAACTCGGTACACCACTCACCCCCTGATTTTCCTCGGCGAACAGACGCCACACTAGACGATTTGAAAATCACCCCTTCTCAGGTACATGCTATTATAAAAAAACCTAGACACCTCAAAAGCATGTGGAACAGATCTCATCCCGGCTGTGTATTAAAAAAATGCTCTGTCGATGTTGCTCCAGTTCTCTCCAAACTTTACAATAAATGCCTTAACGAATATTGTTTTCCCGACTGCTGGAAAACCGCCTCTGTGGTACCAGTCTTCAAGAATTCTGGTGAAAGAACTGACCCACTAAATTATCGCCCCATTAGCCTCCTCCCGCTTTTCGCCAAAATATTTGAGTCCTTAGTTAATCAAGCCCTAGCCCAGCACATAACAGCTGCTAAACTCCTGACTGACAAACAATATGGATTCAGACAAGCCCGTTCAACAGCAGATATCTTAACTGTAGTTTCTGAACGTATATACCGTTCATTGGACAAAACAGGGGAGATTAGAGCGGTGGCCCTTGATATATCTAAGGCTTTTGACAGGGTATGGCACGATTGTCTTCTAAGGAAAATTAGATCATATGGAATCACTGGAAGAATTCATAATAAGTAATAGAAAAATCAAAGTTGTCCTCGATGGTCGTACATCCAAACAATATGACATAAATGCGGGACTACCTCAGGGGTCTATCCTTGGACCTCTATTATTCCTGATATTCATAAATGACCTCCCTGATAAAATTGTTTCGGAGATGGGTATATTTGCCGATGACACCACTCTCTATAACAGATATGAGGGGAAAACAAATGAACACATATCCAAGGAAATGGCAGAAACACTAGAGGGTGACCTCCAATCTGTAGTGGAATGGGGACAAAAATGGTTGGTCACATTCAATGCTGCTAAGACTAAGCTTGTTTCCTTCAATAACTACAAGAAACCTTCCCTACCACCAATAGCAATGGCCAAGAACACATTGCCTGAAAGTACAGATTTTAAACTCCTCAGCCTAACGTTTACAGGGAATATGAACTGGAATATATACATTGAGAGCATTGCCATTGGCTCCCTCTATCGTGCTAGAAAACTACTTACGCCTGACAGTATCCTATACCTCTATAAGGCCACCATTCGCCCATCTATGGAGTAATGTTGTCATACCTGGACTGCTGCATCTGTTGCTTGTCTCTCTCTCCTGGACAGGGTTCAAAAGAGAGTCGCCAACCTGATAGGTCCTGAACTGTCATCTAGGCTTCAGCCTCTGTCCCATCGACGAGATGTTGCATCCCTCTGCCTGTTCTACAAATACTTTAATGGTGAATGCTCTGACGAAATGCAAACACTTGTACTCCCCCGACGTAACTACCCCCGACAAACCCGACAAGCTACTAAGTCTCATCCCTTTACAGTAGAGATCCCTAGGTGCAAGAAAGCCTTTTACGCAAACAAGTTCTTCCTCAGAACTGCAGGTCTTTGGAACTCCCTTCCGGGATCCTGCTTTCCCAACTGCAATGATATGCAGAAGTTCAAGTGTAATGTTAACAAACATCTTTCTACTCATCTCCCTTTATAATGACCCCGCTGATTAAGTCCTTAATAGTAGCCCCCTGCTTCAAAGTGGCATTGTGCCTTGTTTGGGGTGAAAATTGAATAAAAAAGGACATCTATGGATTGTGTCACAAATAAAACGCCCACTTCCAACTTATCATGAGCCATACTGGTAGTAGTGAGACTTTGAAAATTATCATGTGAATTCTCGTGTCAGTGCGAAACTCAGTGTAATCGGAGAAAGCGAAAAAAAAAACATACACGCATATATGACCTAATGTATAGATTTTTGCTAGTATATTTTAGTTTTCAAAAATCACAATAATATATATAATGCTAGCATACGCTTATACCATTTCTCTGTGCCTTATTTTATTTTGATACTGTCCCTATACAAATAAAAATACTTATTTATTTGTCGTATGCGTCTGTATCATTCCCAGTAAAAGAATAATTTGTGACCTGTATAGATACTATGTGTTTTCTTCGAAAATCACTCATGTGTTTTACTTCGGTGGTTCCGATTTGAGTTTACGCCTCAACAGCAGTTCTCCAGTGGCGACGAAGATTTCGAGCGTGTAAACATGCAAGTTCATTTGTATGTATTTTAATTCAAGATGGAGGATTTTACACCTGAATACAATAGCAAACACAAGTGCTTCAGTTCATGTTACAGGAAATGAATGAACAAATTACAACTGTTTAATTTACGCCTGACGACTTTGTAAATCCAATTAGATAATGTTCTGATAACCAGAAGGAAGGGCTTGTTTTTCACACGTAAATTTTACAAAACAAAGAAATATAAAAAAGAAAAAGAAAAAGTAACACATTGCCGAAACTGACCTGATGAAACTGTAGTTTTTTTTAACTTTTCAGAATGCTATTCTCAATAAAACAGGAAAAATAATTTAACTATGTATTGTATGGGAATATTAGTTTTTTTTATGAATTTATGCTAATTTAATATTTTTTTGACTGAAAGTTTTCTTTTATTATACGCATTTTTATATTTGCAGTTTGTTTGCAAGTTTAAGATTAAAGATGCCGAGCTGCAAACTGAATTGATGAAAAATACAGTTGTTGCAAAAACATACACAGGAATTTACATCAATGTAAGCGACTTTCATTCACTTTACAATTGAAACTTAACAGTAACAAAAAAGCTTTTGGTATAATGTTTATGGGGATAGCATTTGCAAATGTAAATAGGATAAATTTTGTTTGCACAAATGTGTCTCATGAGAATGTAGAGTGTTTTATTGAAAGCAGATATGATCTTATTAAAAGTTAGACTAGTCTTATTAAAAGTTAGTACAGTCTCATTAACTGTTAGCATAATCTTATTAATAGTTAGACTAGTCTTTTTAAAAGTATGAATAGTCTTATAAAATGTTAGAATAGGCTCATTAAATGTTAGAATAACCTTATTAAAGGTTAGAATAGTAATATTATTAATTAAAACAATCAAGAACTTAGAATAGTCTTATAAAAATTAGAATAACCTTATTAAATGTATGAATAGTCTTAAGAAAATTACATTAGTTTTAAAAAACTTCGAGTCGTGTTATTAAAAGTTAAAACGATCTTGTAAACTGTTAGAATAGTCTTATTGTTGTCACTTCCTCTGGTGACGTCACTTCCAGTATTGAATACCGGTGTCCGGAGTTAAAGAATGGCACATGGCCAAACAAGTCGTGTAAAAACACCCTACCGTTGGGGTATGGTATTGTTCAACTCGCTTTGACTGTAATATATGTGAACACATGTTCGTTTCTTAAAAGTCCTGTGTTCCTTGTCCGTTGTACTTGGACGAAAAAAAAGTATTTTTCATTTAGTCGATTTTTCTGAAATATTCTATTTTTAACTGTCGATTCTAAAGTGAACTTTTTTTCTGCCGCGTGGGACACCTCACGCCCCCACACACATAAAATACCATTTTCGTTACCTGCCAGACAATTCCACAATTTTATTATCCTTTTGCAACTGTATAGCATCACAATATATTTTGTTTTTTTGTTATTGCAACATGTTTTTTGTCCACCCTCATATTGGGTTATCTCTAAGATTTTTTACCTTAGAAACAAGGGATACATTGCTCCCGCCTTACACTCACACACCCAAGGAAAGGACATTTTCTTTTTTCTTTTTTATTATTATTTTATCGCTCTTCTCCAGTCAAAAACGGAAATAATTTTTTTCGTGCGTTTAGAAAAGCCTTTAAAAATGGAGGACGTTAAAGCTAACCAAGGCCCAGATGAACCAGCAGCAGAAGGCTGAGGAAAATTTTAAAGAACGTGATTAACAGCTCCAGTTACAATTTCAAGAAAGGCAACCAGCGTTGGGGGAGAGAATGATACTTTAACAACAGAGACAAGAAGATCTATTGTTAAAAATATTCGATAGAACGGAACACAGAGACACTAGTTTTGTTTTCCCAAAGTACAATATGGAACGCTATAGAAACATTCAACTACCAACCGGAGTTGGATGGGACGTTAGACGCTTTTTATCGGAGATATGAGGACCTATTCACCGTGGAATGTCAAGAGTTGAGCAACGCTAAACAAGTTACCCTACTTTTTAGGAAATTAAGGACCACAGAACATAGCAAGTTTGTGGATTATATTCTCCCCAGTAAGACGAGTGAATTGGAATTTCTGAAGTGACCTGACGTTTACCCGAACTGTTCAGCCCGAATTTTACGCTATTTCATAGAAGATGGAAGTAATTGTACCTGCCAAAAAGCGACGACGACGATTACCTAACCTTCGCATCCGTTGTAAATAAAGACTGCGATGATTTCCGTCTATCTGACTTTTCGGCAAATGACTTCAAGTGTTTAATTTTTGCGCAGGGTCTAGTCTCATCCAAATACGCTGAGATCAGACAACGTGTTCTCTCTGAACTTAAAAGCAAACAGGGTCTCACCCTCCAGAAGTTTGCCGAAGATTGTCAACAGGTAGTCTGCATAAGGAACAACTTAAGGCACGTCGAGGTATCAGGCGCAACATTCATTAGAAGGACGACCTTCAGACCGGAAAAAATACTTACCCCGAAAAAGCTAAGCTGGATGTAAGAAAAGTCACAAGACCCGGATCTGGTACAAGCCCGTGAAATCGCTGTGGCCGAAAACATTGGTCGAGTCAATGTTTTTATAAATATAAGTACTGCAACGAATCTGGCAGGAAGGGTCACTAAGCGACCCAGAGCAGGAAAAATAAGGTCAAGAACAGCGTCCTACAGACCAGATCCGACTTGGATTCGGCCCTGTCGGTGGGGCATTAGAATACGCCGACTGTCCCCTGCAGAGGGTAAAAGTTCCTCAATGGGGGTCCTGGATATGACTTAAACTATATCCAGTGGTGAGGCCCCAGCTTGTGGGCTTTGGGGAGTGTGGAGCCACCCTTTAATTACCATTGCTTCCAGGTCCGGTCTGACCCGGAGTGGATAATAACTGTTAGGGTCCCAACTATGGGTTAAATAGAAACCGACGTGAAAACAACAAATATATTCTATAAAAAAATGTTCTTCAAAATCTTTGGATTCGGCATTAAATAACCCGAAAAGGATTGATATGCCGTAAAACCAAAACAACCAACCGACCAACCGACTTGGATTCGGATAAGAACCGGCGTAAATATGTCACAGTTTATATCGCAAATAAAACTGTGCATCTACAATTGAATTCCAGATCAGACCTGTCCATCATTAACCTTAAGACGTGGAAAAGATACGGAATCAACCATGCAGAAGACTAACAAATAAGCTCGAACTGTAACAGGCGATAAAGTTGAATTTGAGGGAGAGGTAACACTTTCGGTGACCTTAAATCTTGTTACTAAGAAAGCGAAAGCGTATGTACATAATGTGCATACGAAAACCTCTTCGGTACTGACTGGATTTGGCGATTCGAATTGTGGGACCAACCTATGAACTAATTCTGTCATAGAGTAGAAACTCGTCTACAGAACGCAACAACTGAAGGATGAGTTAAAAGTGGAATTGCCAGAAGTATTCTCACTAGGACTAGGAAAATGTACAAAGGCTATAGCAAGATTTGAACTAAAAGAAAACACTCTGCCCGTTTTCAAGAAGAAACAGAACATTCCATTTGAAGCAACAGAGCAATCGGAAAAGGGTGCTGCAACGAAATCTGCCAAAGGAAGCGAAAAAACTGAAACTGCAAAGCCGGAAGCTAAAAATCTCGCGCCAAAAAGAATTTCCCAAGCCAAAGCAACGTAAGAAGGCTCGAGGGACCCTAACAGATGAATCACTTCAAAAAATTATACACGTGTATAAGATTACACCCAACCCGAACACACGAACAGCAGTCTCACATGTAGAAACGATGTTTGCGCGGAAAGTGAGATCCGTTTTTTACAAACTCTTACCCAGGCAGCCAGGGCCACTAGTGACAACTTATGTACCCAGTAAACGTTTCATACCAGGTGAAAGAGTGTTGTTCACAAGTTATAAAAACAACACATCATTCTGGGGGGTTGTATAATTACTAAGAGAGTCTGTGTATATCATTAAAGCACCAACATATACCCACAAACGTCACCAAAACCAACTAAAAAGGTGTTGATCAGTTGAAACCAGCGACAGTCCACGATTGGAAGATGAGCCGATAGACACTGTCTTCGAAACTTTTGATCTTGAAATTCCTCAACCAACACCTGGACTACGGCGGTCGTTCCATAAGAGAAAGTTTACCGGGCCAGTGATGGTAAACCCTAAAGGAAGAGGTACTGACAGCTTTTACGAAGAAAAAGCTTGGGAAGTGTGCTGGAGGCGCCCCTCCATGGGATTAATGGACTTTCTCATGACGTCACTTCCTCTGGTGACGTCACTTCTGGAATCGAGTACCGCTGCCGAGAGTCAGAGATTGGCACGCTCCCCAGGAGGTCGGGTGCACACGCCCCATCATTGAGGAATGGTACTGCTCAACTCGCTTTGCCTGTAATATATGTGAATACATGTTTCGTTTCCTAAAAATCCTGTGTTACTTTCGTTCATTACCATTTAACACCATAACATTTATGAAAAGTCAGAATAGTCTTATTAAACGAGAAAATAACTCATAAAATGTTTACACACCGAAACTTTTTCCGGTCTATTATAGATGAGTACACCAGTAGTATAAACTATTTACCGAATATCAATAATTGGAATTATTAATATCATGCGCATTGTTAATAAGCTTATGTTTATCCGTATTTGAATATTTTGCAATCATTTTGATTATTACAATGTAAAAATGCGAGCATGAAAAGTTATATGGTTAAGCATAAACATGGAAAAGACTAGTTGTTTAAACTAGAAAAGAAAAGGACAAGATATTCTAGTAAGAAATATAATAAATTTATAACGTAAAATATTTCAGAATTGAGAATTGATTATATAATGATATAAATTGAATTTCAAAAATCTTAACGCTGCTATATTTTAAGTTATAAATTTATTATATTTTATACTAGAATATCTTGTCATTTTCTTTTCCAGTTTTAAAAATAGTTATTTACTTTTCCATGATTAAGCTTAACCATATTTCTTTTCATGCTCGTATTTCCTTATTGTAATCCAGGATTTTTCCAGGCTTCCAATAAATTAATCTGTTCTTTGTTTAATTTCAGTCTTTGGTACCCATAAACATAACACAAACATATGTAATAAAATTGTACCGCACTCCTCTGCTTTCAATAAAATCCCCCAAAGTATCTCTCTTTCATACTTTCATTCTCTCTGTTTCACTTGTTATTTCTTTTTTTAGGGAGAGCAGTGGATTGCTAGCAACAGTAGTCGCTGAAGCTACGTGGGTGCTTAAGAGATCAGTCATAAAAAAACGTCGCTCATCTCTTTACGTTTTTCTTACGATTTAGAACACCAGTAAATTGGTCAGCATTTTGTTTTACTGAACGTAAATTGAATTTTTTTTTCAAAATTTAGCTGAGACGATGGTTTATAAACTGTAATAATTGTTTGAAATCTGGTCGAGAAATAAGTGGGCGGTGAAGCTTTAAACAGTTCTAAATAACTTAAACTTCAATTGTACTATATAGTCAAACACTACTGTGTTTGAATGACTATAAAATATGATGCAACAAAAACTCCTCCCATTGAATTGTTAATAAAATTCCCAATAATTTCCGCAATTGTTAGCTTTCGTACAAAATAAACGCGGCTCAAGGCTGACTTTCGAACAACTCCCAATCAATATTGTATTCGTTTCTCTCTCGTTAAATGATAAAAGCATGTAAATACGCCGCGCGAAATTGTCGATAACACTTACAATCTCCATTGTTGGCACGTTTGGAATGTAGAAACTTACGTCCTTTTCAGTAAAGTAAACGATTTGGAAACTTTTTTTTAATATCATACATGAGATAGCTCGACACATCAAGCTCTAGGTGAAAGGTAAGTTTCAGAGTCTCAGACTAAATCAACATTATACACTCTACTAATGAGACAACAAACAAAGTACCTCCATATTCAATTGAACATGAAATGAAGACTTTTAAACATTTATGATCGAAACTTGGTACAAAAGCTACTTATTTAATTAATTGTATTTGTACGAAATATGCTTGGATTCTATAAAGGATTGCGAATTTTATTGACCATTGCATCGACGGTATTTTCAATAGTCATTCTGTATTGTACATGTTTGGAGAAGGATAGGTTTAAAGTACTAATAATCAAATATATAATTTACATTTTCCAACTGCATGTATAAAGAATTTTAAAGATATCAAAACATTTTAAATTGTATTCCGTGTTGACCATTTGGTTTCTATTTTAGTGTTACCAGATGAGGCCGTTTTAAATTAGTGGCTTTTTGACAAAACGTTGCTGTTCTTGTTATTTTCTCTTTCCATTTTCAAAACTGAAGCATGTTCAACATAATTTTAAAGAAAAACAGTTTGCGTCGACAAGAAGATCAAAGCAAACATCTTTAATAAATATTGGAAGATATGTAAAGCTGAAGCACGAACAAAAAACTTTTTCCAATATTACTAAATTCAATATTCAATAATCTGAAAAGTGTTATTATGCTTTAAAACAAGTTCACACAAACTTTAGGAATAAATAGTTATATATTTAAACCTGATTAAAAAATAAATATTATTGTCAAATTTACTGTATTTGGCACTAAATGGCCCAGAAAGGATTGAAATGCTGGAAAACAAAACAAAAATAGAAGACAAGATGAATTCTTTTGTTAAAATATGCAAAACATGTAGCTGTTACAAAATGACGTTTGGCGAAGAAAAATATTAAAAAAAAAACATCGACATTAATAGAACGCCAGACGCCCAAAAATGAAGGCCATATAGATGGTTTGAAAGAAAATTACGCGAATTCCTTGGATTTTACTTGTGCGAATTGAAATTTAATTATCTTTCTTCGATTTACATTTTTGGATTTTACCGTCATTGGATATTTACCTGTCACCAGACTATCCATTCATGTCAAATCACCTTCTTTTTCACCATATTCCCTCTGCTTCACTTTTTGTGATCAAGTAAGATCTTTGACTTACTTGCAGTTTCATCAAATACTTTTGTATGCAAAATCCGATCCCGCATTGTGCTAATTCCTACCCTCTGATTAGAAGGAAAATATTTCTTCGAAACTCCGCTGATTAAGGAATATCCACTTATTATGTGTTTCCTCTTCAGATTAAATATGTTTTTACCTCTTTTTCTAAGGGTTTTAACATGTTTTATTAACTATTGACTCTAATATATATATATATATATATATATATATATACATATATATAAATATGTATATATATTTATATATATATATATATTAAAATAAGATACGTATAGAACACGTTTGGGCCAAAATAACTTCAACACGAAATTTCTTTTTAAAATAAACGAGTTCTTACGCCTTTAGAAATACATTTCGGAAATATACCCATTTTTCAATCTATATTTTTCTTCTACTTTTTTTGTCATGAAATAAGCCCTCGTTTAACTTTTTTTTAAATCGCGTTGCAGTTATTTGGCTCCAAACGTGGTCGATACGTATGTTATTTTATTTTCAAATGAAATAATGGAAAAGAAAAGAAGAAAAATAAGAAAAAATATAAAGATTGACAAAGGAGTATATCTCCGAAATATATTTCTAAAGAAATAAGCCGAAAGCTCCTGAAATACCTAGCGCTATAAACAAAGCGTTTAACCCAAGCACAACTACTGAGTGCACATCACAATGTTAGTTTCTTAAATTTCGTAGCGACGACGAGAGACTTGAAAATGGTGAGCATAGTGGTCGGCCATCGAAATATTGACAACAAATAATTAAGAGCTGTGGTCGGGGTCGATACACGTAAACTGTTCGAGAAATTAAACGTAACTTAAAAGAATAATAAAGAGAGACAACTTAATAAATGGCTGTCTCCCGAATTGAACGACGACCAAAAAAATAAGCAGTCATGAAGTGTCATCTTTCCTTCTTTTTCGCAATGAAAACGATTCATTTCTCGACCGAATTGTGACTTGCGATGAGAAGTGGGTTCTTAGTTACAACCAACGGCGCTCAACTCAGTGGTTAGCCACCGACGACGCTCCGCGACACTTCCCGACGCCAAAGTTTCATCAAAAGAAGGCCATGCTTACTGTTTTGTGATCTGCGACCGATCTCACGCATTGCGTTTTTTTTTGTTTTTTTTTAATGCAAGCGAAACCATTACGGCGGATAAGTACTCTCAAGAAATAGATCAAATACATCAGAAACTTTAGCATTAGTTAACAAAAAAGGACCCATTTTTCTTTACAAAAATCCTTAACCACTCGTTGCTAAACCGACCCTGCAAAAAATGAACGAATTAGGCTACAGAATCTATAGCTCATCCGCCATACTTTCCAGACCTCTTACCGAGAGACTACCACTTTTTAAAGTTTATAATAACTAAGATAAGTTAAAGTTTATAATAAGTAAGATTAATTAAATTTTATAATAACTAAGATAAATTAAAGTTTATAATAACAAGGTAAATTAAAGGTCATAATAGCTAAGATAAATTAAGGTTTATAATAACTAAGACAAATTAAAGTTTATAATAACTAAGATAAATTAAAGGTCATAATAGCTATGATCAATTAAAGTTTATAATAACTAAGATAAATTAAAGGTCATAATAGCTCAGATAAATTAAAGGTCATAATAGCTAAGATAAATTAAAGTTTATAATAACTAAGATAAATTAAAGGTCATAATAACTAGGATAAATTAAAGGGCATAATAACTAAGATAAATTACAGTTTATAATAACTAAAATAAATTAAAGGTCATGATAACTAAGATAAATTAAAGTTTATAATATCTAAGATAAAGTAAAGGTCATAATAACTAAGAAAAATTAAAGGTCATAATAACTAAGATAAATTAAAGTTTATAATAGCTAAGATAAATGAAAGGTTATAATAGCAAAGATAAATTAAATGTCATAATAGCTAAGATAAATTAAAGTTTATAATAACTAAGATAAATTAAAGTTTATAATATCTAAGATAAATTAAAGGTCATAATAGCTAAATTAAACTTTATAATAACTAAGATAAATTAAAGTTTATAATAACTGAGATAACTTAAACTTTATAATAGCTAAGATAAAGTAAAGTTCATAATAACTAAGATAAATAAAAGGTCATAATAACTAAGATAAATTAAAGTTTATAATAACTAAGATAAATTAAAGGTCATAATAACTAAGATAAATTAAAGTTTATAATAACGAAGATAAATTAAAGGTTATAATAGATAAAGGCCATGATGACTACGATAAATTAAAGGTCATAATAGCTCAGATAAATTAAAGTTTATAACTAAGATAAATTAAAGGTTATAATAGCTAAGATAAATTAAAGGTTATTATAACTAAGATAAATTAAAGTTCATAATAGCTAAGATAAAGTTTATAATAACTAAGATAAATTAAGGTTATTATATAACAAAAGCCTTGTTTAATAATGATGATATTTTTTTTTAATCCTTATTTATGTCTATATATTAATATGAAAGCGTTGTGTTATTTTTTTGTCACGCTTACATCCGGGTCATTTATTTGTTATATACGTCCATTTCTTGTCATAAATAAGTTTACCAAGAATTCTTCATAAGTTTCTGTTTCGTTTTCGATTATAGCTGATGACCATTAAGTCATCTATTTTTTTATAAATGATTTATCAAGAATGCTTCATAAGTTTTGGTTTCAGTTTCGATTATGGCCGAAGGAACTCAAGTTATATATATATATATATATATATATATATATATATATATATATATATATAATTATTTTGACAACTTTGTGTGTGAGGAATTGTACAGAAATATAAGCGAAATCAAAGACCTTTTCAGCGACGTTATCATCACCATAACGCAAGATTTCTACAGTACTGGCATTAATACTCTTCTTTGTCTGGGCAAAAGTGTATTGATTCTGATGGTGCTTATGTCAATCAATAATTTTTTTTTAGAGCTGAGACATGTTTCGCTGAATCCAAAAGTTAAAAACTTCAAGAACTTCCTTATCAACCTGAAAAAGTTCGCTTGTTTAATGTTTGATGAAGCAACCGTCATATTTCTCGACGTTACACCGAACGCGAGCTTCGTACTCATTTGCATAGGTATAATCCTCGAGGGCATAAAACCAAAGAATTTTTTTTTTGCGTGGACAGTATTTATTTCTAGGCTTCGAGTTGAGATCGAGATGTAGTTTCTGTTTTTATTTTACATTAAGTTAAATATGTACGAAGTCACCATTCTAACTAAGGCAGTTTAAAAAAATATTTTTGACTCCTAATCCAGAAGGTCCATTGCTGGGGTGCTTTATATTCCTCCACTTCAAAAAGGATTGTGTGCCTCATTTGGCACTAGGTTTGAAGCAATTAAATGAAAGAGATATCTTGATTGAATTTTGTAAAATAGCATCAGCAGCAGCATCCACACGCAAGTCTCGAAGGTTTAAATACATCATTAGATGCTTTAAAATTTACAATTATTGCCATGCAGTTTTCGTAGTGTTAAGAAATAGTTAACATATAAATTTATACTTTTTATCCACATCAAATTTCAATTCTTAGCAGACTAATTACTACAAAATACATTTACGATTAAATACATTAAGGAAAATATTTTTTCATATTCCAATGGAATTTTGTGATCACACGCCAAGAGAGAAGAAAAATAAGTGTTAGGAAAAGACAAAATTTAAAGTCTACATTCTATAGAAATCTTAAATATGCATCGTTCTCAGGATGTTGATCGTTTAAACGGATTAAAAAAAAAACCCTACTATTTTATGTTTCTAAGATTTTGAGATGAGGATTGGTTATTCGAATTATTTGGAGTCTTCGGACTATTGTTCTCATGTTGAGTGTGATTTTCTACAATGACTGGGTCGATGAAACCTCCAACCATCTTCAGTTGTATCTTGTCGAACTCGGAAATGTTTCTGTTAATCTCGAGAATTTGGAAATTACGTTTCAAATTCCGTCCAAATTTCCGAGTTTGACAGAAATATCCCCCAGTTCGACAAGATACACATGAAGAAGGTTGGAGGTTACATCGACCAAAACTTTGTAAAGACAACACTCAAGATGAAAACAGTAGTTGGAAGTATCCCAACAATACGAATTCCATCTTTTTTATATAAAAACTTTATTTAAATACTATCGTTATTTGTATAAAATATTAACCAAACTATTATGTTGCCTGTTGATTAGCATTTTTTTCAATATTATTTTAATAAATAAATAGTTTCCATTAATATAATAAATATATAATAACTAAGATAAATCAAAGTTCATAATAGCTAAGATAAATTAAAGTTCATAATAGCTAAGATAAATTAAAGTTCATAATAGCTAAGATAAATTAAAGGTTATGATAATTAAGATAAATTAAAGTTCATAATAGCTAAGATAAATTAAAGGTTATGATAATTAAGATAAATTAAAGTTCATAATAGCTAAGATAAATTAAAGGTTATGATAATTAAGATAAATTAAAGTTTATAATAACTAAGATAAATTAAGGTTATTATATAACAAAAGCCTTGTTTAATAATGATGATATTTTTTTTAAATCCTTATTTATCTCTATATATTAATACGAAATCGTTGCGTTATTTTTTTTTTGTCACGCTTACATCCGGGTCATTTATTTGTTATATACTTCCATTTCTTGTCATAAATAAGTTTACCAAGAATTCTTCATAAGTTTCTGTTTCGTTTTCGATTATAGCTGATGACCCTTAAGTCATCTAATTTTTTATAAATGATTTTATCAAGAATTCTTCATAAGTTTTGGTTTCAGTTTCGATTATGGCCGAAGGAACTCAAATTATATATATATATATATATATATATATATATATATATATATATATATATATATATATATTATTTTTCTTTTCATAAGTCATATGGATATATTTTTTTTTATTTTTGAAATCGTAACTTTATAATATACTAGCAGTACCCGCTAATCGGCGATGCCCGGTTGAAGCGCTCCCCATCCGAAAAAAAAATAAAGTACGGTTATTGTTACGGTTGGTGTATTTTTGTTGCTGTTGTTGTATTTGTTGTTGCTGTTGTTGCTGCTCAAGACACCGCCAACTCATATATGGATATTGAGCAAGCCGCAGCCTCTAAGAAAAAAAAATATCGGCTGGGTAAAAAATTTAAAAAAATAGACGCAGTAGTCAGCCCAGGTGGAGAAATGCGAAAAAAAGAAGAAAAAAAGTAGTAATGAGGCAGTCAGGCTTGAACCTCTATAGCGAACGATGAAAGGAATATGAAAAAAGAAGCCATCCATTTAGCTGTCGAGATTGTGTGTGGATGTGTATGTGTATGTGTGAGAGAGAGAGAAAGAGAGAAGAAGGAGAGAGAGAGAGAGAGTATGTAAACTAAATTCAGTGTGTTTCAATAGAGTATAACAGGACATACTTTACGAAACAGTTTTAAATCAAAATAATTTATTTTATTTTAAAATTAAAACTTTCTCACCAAGAAACTGAAAACAGAAATTTTCATTTTTGTTTCGAATTTTAATAAAACATGGTACATATGCATATTGTGAACATCTGTGTCAACATCCAAATATCAAATAAAGAAATCAGTGACTTTTTGTTTTCGTTTCCACAAAACAGATTGTTTCATTTTGTGTGGTCGCCTTTTGAGTTTTTAGCGAAGCAATATCTACTATAATACAAACACAATTTAAAGTGTACATTTAACTAAAAATTGTGACGATAGCAACGCCAAGTAAAAAAATAAAAATGAAGACTCTCAAAGAGGAAAAAAAATGTCAAGATTGTTTTTTTAAAAATGGCGTAACAAGGATTCCAGAAAAAAATTATGATAAATTAACCAGTAGAGGTAAAGTTCTGTTCATTGTTTATTCATGAAAAAATATTTTAGTTGTGATTTATAAATTTTCTGACTTTTGTTTAGGCAGATTTGTCGTTTAGTTGTACAAGTTGCCACCAACCGTGTTATAAAAAATAGGGACACGTTGGGTCAACACCGGTATATAGGTGAACTACATTGTTTAAGAAATAAAAGGATTTAATGAGTTTTATGTTATAATTAATTTTTTTATTGTATAATTTAAAATTTAAAACATTGAACAAACAATACATTGTATAACAAATAAAAGAAAATGAAAAATGAAGATTTAAAACAATTAAATGTGTTTTATTTTATAATTAAATCATTTTATTTTATAATTTGAAATTTGAAACATTAGAATATCATATTAAAGCGTAGTTTACGACCAGTTTTTTCCGGACATTCGTACTAGCTTAAATAAATTATATTGCCGTTTTAACAAAAAAGCTACACTAATATCAAAGCGTCAAGATCAAAGTGTAGTATCTGTTCCGGCAGATACTGCAAGCAATGACTAGCTATGACTAGCAAAGACCAGATGTGAGGGCAACCCCACATGCCTGATCTTTAACCAGCTCCCATTTCCCACCTTTCGGGAGCTGGTCCCCTTCTTCCCTTCCCCCTCCCTTCACTCCTCGCATTAAAAATTGGCCTTGTGCCTTATTTGCTCGGTGGGGGAGCAAATAAATACCATCTGTTCCGGCAGATACTACAAGCAAAGACCATATGTGGGGATAACTCCACATATAAGACCTTGGTCAATGTAGGGGCAACCCTTCATACAAATTGTCACTATCCAACTCCCATTTGCCACGCATCAGGAGCTGGTCCCCTTTTTCTCTTCCCCTCCCTCTCTCTACACATTAAAAAACGTCCTTGTGCCTAATTTGCTCAGTGGGGAAGCAAATAAATACAATCTGTTCCGGCAGATACTGCAAGCAAGGACCCTATGTGGGGGCGGCCCCACAGATAAGACCCTGGTCATTCTAGGGGCAACCCTTCATACCAATTGTCACTATCCAGCTCCCCTACTCCTCGGGGAGTGGGTTCCCATTTCCCCTTTACTCTTCACTTTAAAAATCGGTCTTGTGCCTAATTTGCAAAGTGGGGAAGCAAATAAATACCTCAAAGTGTAGTATCTATTCTTCAGATGCTGCACTTCCATTTCTTGTTCTCTTTCGGTGGAGGATTAGTCATTCACGACTGAGACATTTTTTTTTTATTTTTGTACCTTTTCTTCACGTTAAAAAAACGACCCCGGTGTCTAACACTGTCCCGTGGGGAGGCATTGTAAATAGGTACAATAATATAAAAGGGTCTCCATTTACATCGAACATCTGCAGAATGCCAACATCAATATATTACATATGAAAGAGTCTCCCGTGGAATTTCCACAGGTTCCGCTAGTATTATTAAAAAAAACATTAAATTATCTCCCAAACATCAAAATAATCATCTAGAATTGCACCCCCTTATTATAATCACGTAACATAAGTATTCCTCAAATATTGATGGACATACTGTTGATGACCTCTACCTATATGTTATGTAAAGCAGATAAATAAATGGCCTATAACTGTTGTATGTATGTATACACACTGTTATAAAAAATATCAACACATATGAAGACTAGAGACAATCAATATACACTATACGCACATTCTATGAACTAGATCATTAAAAAATGTTTATATATATATATATATATATATATATATATATATATATACATATATACTAGCATTAGTACCCATCGTTGCCTGGGTTGACATGGAGTTCTGTTTGAAATACATCGGTATACTTATTATTTTCATCATGGACAATGTGGATACTCCCACAACAAAAATAAAAGAACAGATGAAAACATGTAAACGTAATCGCCCCCCGAAATATAGCATACACTCTCCACCAGATATTTCGGCAGAAGGGCTACAAAAAGACGAAACTATTCTCCTGATATTGGGCACTGAAAATACACCCACAAAGAAAATATAAAAAAAAATTAATTGTTACAACTTTTGTTTCAATAAAATTAGCAGTGAATGCGTGCAATCGCAAAAAAAAAATATATATATATATATACCAAAAATTAATTTCAAAAAGAATTAATTGACATTTTTCGTCATTTTATATTTCTAATATAATCGTCCGCCCTCCAAAAAATTGAATTTGTGGTTCGTTCTGTTTATAAAATTGGTAGGTGAAAGTGCATAATGGTTTGATAAATTAATTAAATTTATCGTTATTTTATGTTTCAAATGTGATTCCCTCCCACCATAAAAAACTAAAAAAAAATTGTATTTGTCATGTTTTGCCCCCCCCCCTCGATCGTCAAACTTGAAAAAATGCTAGAGATGACATGTCTAGTTGAACGTTTTGTGGTCAAAAAGTGGGTTCTCATTTTACGTTAAATTTATATAGAAAAGTTATTCCCCACGCCAAAATGTTAATTTTTTTCCAAATTTCTTCTTCCATATTATTTATAATTTATAAAGACTGCTTAAACGTATTAGGCCACAAAAACCAGGTCTTAATTTTTTTGGTCAATGTCAAGTTTCTTTCCAACTCTCCCAAAAACTTTAAAATGACGACTTTTAATGGTTTTCGGTGGTACTGAAAACGAATATTACGTTTAAATTTTGGGCAAATAAGTTGTTTGCATGATATGAAGGAATTACTTGAGGGATCACTTTTCTATATAAATTTAACGCACAATGAGCACACACTTTCTTGTCACTTAGTAATTTCTTCATATAAAACAAATTCAACTGCGATATTCGTTTTCAGCACCCCCGACAATTGGCGCTGTTTTTGTTTTTTACTAAGAGATGCGTTCTTTTTTTCATCTCATAATTTAGGACGCTAATAAGCTGTTAGTAAGTTTACAAAAGCATACTTTTGTTTTTCGTACTTTTCTTCATTATACAACTTGCATAGTTGTGAACAGGTGCCTCTGCAGTTTAACATTTCACAAAAATTCTGTTTACATTAGGAGGCGGTTAAGTAAACTACAGAAGCACCTGGTACAATCTATACAAATTCTATAATTTCATACCCACCTCGAAAAAAAAAGAAAAAACAAAATATATATTTGTAAACCGCTCGTGTAAGATTACTGACAGAATTATTTACGTCCTAAATTATGAAAAATAAACGAATCGCTTAGTAAAAAACAGCACCGGTTTTCGATGGTGCTGAAAACGAATATCACGGTTAAATTTGTTTTATGATATGAAGAAATTATTAGGTGGTTAGGAATTGGGTGCCCATTTTACTTTAAATGTATTTAGGAAAGTGATCCCCCACTTTTTAAAAAAGTAATTTTTTATATCATGAAAACTACTTATCTGCCCCAAATTTAAATGTGACATTTTTAGCACTGTCGAAAACTATTAAAAGTCGCCATTTTCAAGTTTTTGGACAGTTAGAAAGAAACTTGACATTGACCATTTTTCTAGGGGTTAACCGACGCTGGGGCACGTCGGAAAAATCGACCATTTTTCATTTAAGATATTAAAAAAAATTATAAAGAAAATCTGTTTCGCAGGCAATTAAACACACTTGCTGTGCTATAATTATTATAATAAATCCTGGGCAACACCGATTAAAAAACTAAAAGAGCAGGGGATGATGGATTTGGTTCAGATGTATCTCTGGGACTAACTCTGCCCTCGTGAGTATGCAAGTAAATGACGACATTAGTTTTAATTATTTTTCTCTAACAAATAAAAAAGGTTACTTAAAAAGTAAGAATAAGTGAAAAACTCCGAATTAATATTAAAAAAAAAATTCAGCTTAGAATAATATTTCGAAATGAAAACAAAAACAGAAAATATTTAATAACGTGCTCCGTTTGAAATAATTTTTCAATTAAGCTATCACACTTATTTCCCCTTTTGGTATTCTGGTTTTGGTTTTAAAATAAAACGGTTTTAGATTTCAGCTAACATAAATTAAATCAAACATATCTTGAAATTTAAATAAACTAAATAATTAAAAGAAATATTAATTAGTATACTTGAAACAAAGGTATTATATAGAATAAGTAATGCCATCGAGGTAATTATTTAAATAGATTGCATTTAATATGATACGTTAATGACCGTAATTCAGTAATGAAAAAAGTGGTTTAAAGAATACTATATATTGGAAGTTCGTATACAATATAATATCTCTTTGGACAGAAGTATCCTAATATGGGCATTAATATTTCTTTACCAGGAGAGGTGTACACATATATATTATATTTCTTTGATGATTGGTAGTTGTACACACAGACACACACACACTAACGCTACTACTTTTTATATATTTTTTATTACATTTTCACCCCAAACAAGGCACATTGCCACTTTGTTGTAGGGGGCTATTATCAGGGGCAGCAACTACTGGGGCACTATGTTAGGATTTGGGCAGCAAGATGTCGATTCACGTTACACTTGAACTTCTGCATGTCAGTACAGTTAGGGAAGCAGGGACATGGAATGGAATTCCAGAGTCTAGCAGTTCTGGGGAAGAAACTACTGGAGTAGAAAGACCTTTTACATCTAGGGATCTCTACTGTGTGGGGTGGGATTTCGCTGCCTGCCGGGTTTGTTGAGGGTGTCTACGTCGAGGGGGCACAAGTGTTTGCAGTTCGTCAGAGCATTCGCCATGAAAATACTTGTAGAACAGGCAGAGGGATGCAACGTTTCGTCGATGGGCCAGAGGCTGAAGCTTAGATGCCAGTTCAGGCCCTATCAGATTGGCGACTGTATTTTGAACCTTGACTAGGAGCGAGAGACTAGCAGCAGATTCACCAGCCAAAATGTGACAACAATACTCCATACATGGGAGAATGGTGGCCTTATAGAGGTACAGGATACTTTCAGTATCAGTAGTTTTCTACCACGGTAGAGGGAGCCTACCTTTTTCTCAGCGGCCCTGGCAATGTTCTCAATATAATTGTTCCAACTCCTGTTTCCTGTGAACGTTAGGCCAAGCAGTTTGAAAGATGTACTCTCAGACAGGAAGTCACTGGCCATTGCTATTGTGGCAGAGAAGGTTTATTGTAATTATTGAAGGAAACCAGTTTAGCCTTGGCAGCATTAAATGTGACCATCGATTTATGTCCCCATTCCACTAGATTGGAGGTCATCCTCTAGTGTTTCTGCCATTTCTTTAGTTATGTGTTCATTTGTTTTCCTGTCATGCCTGTTATAGAGTGTGGTGTCATCAGTATATATACCCATGTCAAACGCAGTTTTGTCAGGGATGTCATTAAAAATATTAGGAACAATAGAGGTCCAAGGATAGACCCTTGAGGCACTCCCGCATTTATACCACACTGTTTAGATGTACGACCATCGAGGACAACCTGGATTTTTCTATCTAAGAAGGGTTTAATTATGTTAAGTGTAGTACCAGTGATACCGTATGATTTAATTTTCCTGAGGAGACCTCATGCCATACCCTGTCAAAAGCCTTTGATATATCTAGAGCTACCGCTTTGCCCGCCCCCGCTTTGTCCAGTAAATGGTATATACGTTCAGAGATTACAGTGAGGATGTCAGCTGTGGAACGGGCTTGTCTAAATCCATATTTTTTGGCAGTCAGAAGTTTAGCATCTGTAAGGTGACGGACTAGAGCATGGTTAATTATGGTCTCATATATTTTGGAGAAAGTGGGAGGGGGCTAATGGGCCGATAATTAGATGTGTCAGTCCTTTCGCCAGAATTCTTGACTACTGATACCAAAGAAGCAGTTTTCCAACAGCACGGAAAGCATGATTCATTAAGACATTTATTGTAGAGTTTGGAGAGAACTGGAGCTACTTCGGCTGCGCACTTTTTTAATAGCACAGCTGGGATGATATCAGGTCCACATCCTTTTGAAGTGTCAAGGTTTTTTTATGATAGCGTGTACCTGAGCAGGGGTGGTTTTTAGATCGTCTAGCGTGGCGTCTGTCCGCAAAGGAAAGTCAGGCAGGGGGGGGGTTGGAAGGGTCCAGTGTGAAGTTCGAGGCAACCCGGCTGGCAAGCATATTAGCCTTGTCGGTTGCTGAGCAAACAACCTCGTGATTGATGGTTAGTGGGGGAATTGTTGATTGCCCATTATTTACTACACTGTTGTAGATTTTCCAGGAGTCACTATTTCCTAATTTTTGTGCTTCGATACCTTTTTAGTGGTTTCAGTAAATTCTCTCTTAGCTGTCGCTATTTCTTTCTAAACGTTATTTCTAGCTTCTATATACTGCTGTTTGTTTGAACTGGACTCATGTCGGTTAAATCTGCGGTATGCATGCTGCCTTTGAGCAATGGCAGTTGCACAAGTAGAAGTAAACCATTGGGGAGAGTGGGGCTTGCTATAAAATTTCCGCATGGAAACATGTGCTTCAATTGCTGTTTCGAACTATTCAGTGGTCTCATTTGCGCACTGTTCAGCAGGAAGAGAAAACATTTCCCCATGAGGCATCTCTGATAAGATCTCTGATGGCTTCCCAGTCAGCCTTTTTATAATATCTCGTTGTTTTGAGCACTGGCTCTTAAGTTTTGGGTCATGAATTTAGGGCGATTTCGACCATTATCCCTGCATGATCAGCGTTCCCGAGTGGGTTGTCAGCATTTGTTATGAAATCCTCGGGAAGTGTAGTCAGAAACAGATCTAGAAGTGATGCATGTTGTTCTTACTTGTTAGGGAAACAGGTTGGAAAGGTAACCATTTGTGATAGTGAGTGAGATATAGCGAAACTATGTGTTGAGTTGCCCGCTGCATCTGTGTGAGTAGAGACTCCCAGCCAGTTTTTGTGGTGAACATTAAAGTCACTAAATACATGTACCTGTGCAATAGTGTCGAGGGAGAGTGATGTGTCTATGCTGTCAGAGACTTTGTTTATTATGGTGCAGTCCTGGGTCGAGGGAGAGAGGTAGAGAAAATAAAAGTGGCTAATGTTATGTTGTATGTTTAGTCTAAAGCACATAAGGGCTTGATCGTCCGTTTCTAGGTTTGTTTCTCTAGTTAGGGGGAGGGTGTTACGAATGTAGACTCCAAGTCCATGCATATGTCTCTCAGTATTCTTACGGCAGAGTGGGAGATAGCTAGGCATGTTAACGTAGTTAGAGGGGATGCAGGAGTGTAGGTTAGTCTCAGTGCTAAGATATCAAGGGTATTTGTTAGAAGAAATGCTTCAACATCAGGTAAATTAGTTCTAAGCCCATGGATGTTAGTGAATGCAACCCTCAAGGGAGGAGGCAAGTTGTATTTGTTTGTCCCAAGGCCTGGTTTAAGCTTATTTTTTTTATTGTACTGTCATCATGTTTTAAAGAGTTTCAGTTAGGTGAGGGGGAGCTGAACAAGAGGGTATGCAGGGTATCAGACATGCAACACAAGTAGACCATTAGCTGACCTTTCTTTAACTAGGACTGTGGCCTGAGGAAACCCCATCAGGGATGAGTGCAGGCCCCCTTTCCATGCGCGTCATGGCACTGCAAACATCCCGATATTATATAACTGTTGATGGAGCTACCGCTCTAAGCGTTACCAAAGAGTTAGGCCTCGTGTACTACCAGTCGGAAACAGCAGCCAGGGACTGTCAATCTGGTACCCTCAGCCCATGAGAAGAAGATCACCCCAATCTAATTGCACAGGTTTGTGTGGTACTCAAGCACTCCCAAGTGCCCAGTTATGAGGGGTGGGATGTGTCGGGTGTGGGGGAATGGCATTCATTGCCCTAGACAAGAAACAAGATCTACCACTAAGTGTTTTGTCGATTCACTTGTGATAGTGTCTCTGCGCCTGTATAAGGAGTATGGAAGCCGGCGATATACAGAGCCTATCTACTCCTTAAGCGATTAAGGTTTGCAGACCGGTAATTTGTTTGAGTCACCAGCTCTAGGAAGTTTTTCATCCAAGACTGGAGTGGCCTCCCTCCCCTTTTGTTTAGTTTCAGAGTTTTCCTTCTCCTAGAGGGTGATCTGGGAAGATCTACTGGGTCCATCAGCCCTCAGAGGGTTTGCTCTCCGCCTGGGCCCTAATCCAGGTATTTCTGCGACCCCGCGTGGTTAGTTAATATTACAGGGTTAGTTTGTAGAGGTTATATATCTAATGAAAAGTTACACTCCTCAAGGTAAGCAGTTTTGTGGGGAGGCTTGTTAGAAAAAAAAACGTTAGTGTGGATTAAGATTAGGACCTTTAGGTTTTTCCATTTTTTAAAGTTTGTGTTAGTTTAGGTTCAGGATAACATTATAGTTTGAGTAGATATAAGGAATTGAGCTAAGAATTTTGCCCAGTCAGGTACATTTAATACATGGTGCATTCCGTATGTATAATTAACTAGATAGATATTTGGGCAAGTGTTCAGTAGATGCAAATAGATAGAAGTGGTGTCAGTGTTTCTACTATTGAGGGGAGATAATTTCAGTTTTCATTTAAGAGTCATCGAGCGTTTTGCATGACAGGGAGTATCGGATTTGGTTTAGTTATTGTTCGTTGCAAAACCATCTAGGAAGAGGCAGTTGCTATGTAATGAAGATCGCTTTGCATCCGAGTGCATACTTTTAGCTGATAAGTACCAAACTGGATAGAAATGAACTCTAGAGCATGACAGAGGTAGAAATGTATAGATGTTTAGTGCTGACTGTTAGGCGGTTAGCATGTGAAAGTTAGGAGCTTGAGGTTAAGGTTCCACTTCTAAGGTGTATGTACAAGGTAGGGTTTTAGTGGCAGCTAGAGGGGGGCAGAATGTTAGCTTTCAAGGGTCGGGGTTATTAACTTACAGAATACAGTAAAGTTTTATTTGGATTTAGAGTTTTACAGTATTGTTTTAGTTTGGGAGAAAGGAATAAAATATTCCTTTCTTTTCCCCTATTTTGCATGCAGGTTAGACATAGGAAGTCGTCTTGGAGGTAAAGAGAAACAATTATTTCCTCGTGATTAGGAATTCATATTTTTAGGCAGCCATTAAGGTTGGGGACAAAACATCGTATCTATTCAGAAAAAAAGTCCTAGTGATGCAGCTAATATCACTGTATACTTCAGTTACAGTTACAGTAACAGTTAATTATAAGCTATATCCAGAGGTTTGGTAGAGATATCAACGAGACCTCTTTATTAAAAAAAGCGAGCATGGGGTAATTGTAGATATTAAGTATATTACTTAAATAAAGTTCTTCTGACTTCTACGGTAGAAAAAATTGTGCTAATTTCGGAAAATATATCCTGCCTAATGCAATTTTAACTCTAGCCTTAGTACAGAGCGTGGAATTATTTAAGCTGGAAGAGAACATGGTTGAGTTTTGCTTGGGGTGGTTGGATTTACAAAGCTAACCAGAGATAACAAGACAAATGCATATATAAATTAAAATACACATAATTACAAAATCAAATAAGAAATTTAAAAGAAGAAATAACAATGTTAGTATTTTTTAGGACAAGGATGATTTTGGATAATACGTAACTTGCACCACGCTCGACAGCACTTACAGTATCACGGCTAACCTAATTTGGAGGAGGGGGGAGTGATTTCTTGGACCGGGTATTGTGTGTGTGTTCTATTTTCATCTTCAGAGTTCTACGCACATGCGTGTATATGTTAATTTTACTTTTTTTTACTTTAGTTCTTCTAGCTTCGAAGGTGGATAAAATAAATCCATGTTTGTGCTAATATATATATATATATGTATATGTATGTATATATATATATATTAATTAACACAATCATGGATTTATTCTATCTACGTTTATGACCATATATATTGACCATATATATGGCAATTAAACTACACAAAACATTCCGCGTTTCATTTTCGTGGGAATTCGTCAGCATGACAAATTATCACGAGAATGAAACGCGAAATTGTGTAGTTTAATTGTCATATATATTTTCATAACGTACTACTTCGTTCTACCTTTGGATCGAGGACTGTTGAAGTAAATACTTAAGAATTTACGCATAAGTTATATCTTCGAATATTTATTTATGTGATTAAATGAAGTAAGCATATATATAGATATGTATATATATATATATATATATATATATATATATATATATATATATATTTATATTTATATAAAATGGGTTAAGAAATTCCAACAAAAGAAGGATGTATATTTAAATAAGGGAGTAGTCACCGATAGTCTGTATTTTTTAACATTATTTTATTATTCCGTGTCTTGGTTTTTCACTGAGAATTATGTTTGGATCATTGTAATAATGTTTTTAAGTCATTGAAATCGTTTTTACGCGCGTTTCAGACGGTCTGTGATGCGTCCTCGTCAGAAATTATTTTCAAACATTTGAAAATAATTTCTGACGAGGACGCATCACAGACCGTCTGAAACGCGCGTAAAAACGATTTCAATGACTTAAAAACATTATTACAATGATCCAAACATAATTCTCAGTGAAAAACCAAGACACGGAATAATAAAATAATGTTAAAAAAATACACACTATTGGTGACTACTCCCTTATTGATATATATATATATATATATATATATATATATATATATATATATATATATATATATATATATATCGGCACGTCATAACGTTAAAAAACGTCAGTTATATAAACAGGGTTCATATAACTGATGTTTCGTTAACGTTGTTACGTGTCGATATATATATATATATATATATATATATATATATATATATATATATATATAGAGAGAGAGAGAGACGGAAAAAGCAAAATCCGCGCTTGTAATTTTTTCAAAAACTGCAAATTTAAGCTAAATTTTATGTGAATGTTTTAAAAAATATACTTCATTCGATTCGCCTTTTATTCTTCTATCTACCTGTTAATATTTGACTTTTAATTGAAATATTCTAGTGTTTACGTCAATTTAAAAAAATAACTTCGAATTGAGGAGGCAAAAAAAAGTCCGCACAAGGGAAAATTGTTATTTAAATGTAACTTTAGGACATTGATGCAACACAAATACAACGGGAACAAAATGAACTAGTTAATATTTAGTAGCATAGCTCTTCTGCAATTTGACAGCCTGCGATCTTTTGGGAATTCCTTGAATTAGACTGCAGCAATACTCCAGTGAAAAGGGCATCCCACCTTTCTTTAATTTTTTTCAAAGTTCTATCAAATTTGAAATTTATCATTCCGTAGCTGTTGCTTGATGTACTGCCATACGGTTTCGATAGGATTGAGGTCTGTAAATTGTGCAGGCCAATCCAAACACGGAATATCATGCTCTTCCAGGTACCTCTAGACATTGCCAGCTGTGTAAATGGGAGCATTATCCTGCATGGAGATAGGATTATCATCCAAGTACCGATCAAAATAGGATGGAAAATGCTCAGTCAACATATTAATGTACTTGGTCGAATCAATTCGACTTTGCAAGAGAAATATATGCCCTGGGCCATTGGTACTTATAATGCCCCACACCAAAACTGAACCTCCACCACCTTGCAGCGTCTAAACTGAGCACCTAGGATTAAATTCTTCGTCTTTCCTTCGACGGACATACTGCCCACCATCACTGCCGTGCCAATTGAACTTTCTTTTGTCGTTAAAAAGCACTTTTGATCAATATGAAGAGGCATGATCTTCATTGCATCTGACGAAGTCCAGACGGCGCTTTCTATTCTTTACAGAAATCATTGACTTGCACCATAATCTCGCAAATTAAATTCCTTTAATCTGTTCTTGACAGTAGAAATAGAGCACTTTTTAACAAGATTGCACTGTTGTTGGATTCAGGGGGCCGTTTACACACTGTTTCTTTGGCTGCGGATCTTGATAGCATTATCCTTCCTATTAGAAGTGACTCTATTACGACCAGTTTTAGGGGCATCACGAACACTGCCGGTGTTTTGGTGTTTTTGCACAGTCTTGCGTGCCGTTTTCTCGTTACATTTAAATATGCGGCCGATTTCTCGATTGGATAAAGCAGAAATGTGAAGATTAATTAGCTCCTGACGATCACTATGAGAATGTCGTGGCATATGGACTAAATGTTACGTTTTATACCCTGGAACAATACCAATTACGTTTAAAGATGTTTTGTTGGCTGTTGGTGGATATTTTAAACTCATTAAGCTGCGATAATTTAATGTATTTATTTGCTTCCCCACCAAAGCAAATTAGGTACAAGGCTGTTTTTAATATAAAGTAAAAACCAGCTCCCCTAAAAGTAGGCAAAAGGGGGCATTCTGGTTACCAAAAATAATAATTGTCCCAGTATAGAGGGTTTCCCCTCCATTGACTGGTACAAATTATCTTAAGTGCAGCATCTGCAGAACAGATGGTATTTATTTGCTCCCCCACCGAGCAAATTAGGCACAACGTCGATTTTTAATGTGAGGAGTGAGGGGGAAATGGGGACCAGCTCCCCGGGGAGTAGGGGAGCTGGATAGTGACAATTGGTATGAAGGGTTGCCCCTACATTGACCAAGGTCTTATATGTGGGGTCGCCCCCACATATTGTCCTTGCTTGCAGTATCTGCCGGAACAGATACTACACTTTGATCCCGGCCCGAAGGCCAAGAATAATAGAAAAAAAAAGACAAGCCTTTTTTCGATTTATTTATTTAAGCCGCGATAATTTATGCTGATTTGAAGCGAATTTGTTGCTGCGTACTTTCTTTGTGCCTCCTAAATTTAAAGTTATTTTAAAATTGACGTGAAAATACTTCAATTATAAAGTAAAATATGAACAGGTAAAATCATAGAGGCATAAAAGGCGAATACAATGAGGAATAGTTTGTTTAAGAAGTTACATTAATTTTAGCTTAAATTTGCAGTTTTTGAAAAAATTACAAGTGCGGACTTTCTATTTGCCTTCACTATATATATATATATATATATATATATATATATATATATATATATATATATATATACGTCTATTGCTCGTCTTTAATGTTCAAGTATGTTGATATTTATTTATAACGGTGTGTATAACAATTATTGACTTAAGCGGAAAGTCTTTACCAAAATGACGGATAACGTTGTTGGGGGTATCACCAGCAAAAGGCAAACCTTCTAAAACTTCCTTAAGTGTTTGGTGAAATTAAAGATGCTTTTCCTTCGAAAAAGCAAACGCCAAAACGTGAATTATCAATGGATATAGTAATTTACTTTATTGCTGAGTCCCTTCTCGGAGCTTGGACACATTTAGTACAAGTCTACATTTTTCTATGCCGGCCTTTTTTAACTTTCACAATTATTAAGTCCAACATGGGAGCACAAAACCGTCTGTTCGTTAATAATTGAATAATTGAGTGTATATCTAACTATCTCGTTAGGTTATTAATTCCCCGAGACTAAAGACACAAATCGGATGATCCATGTTCGTCGTATATTTATTGATGTTAATTATGAAAACTAACGTTCCTCTTCACCAAGTTAACATTTCCGGAAACTATTTTTACATAAACATTTTTAGATGTAAAAAAGTACATGTTGCCTTGATGACATTTTTACAGTTTCTATTTTTACAAATATCAATAAAAATCATAATAATTACTTTACGACGGACATAATTCTATGTTATAATTTTATTAATTGCAAACAGTTATCAGTCACATTGTGTGTTGCCTCATACACTATTATTACACAAGTCTTCATATTTATAAACCATCGCCCCTCTTATAACCGTTTCCGAGCAAGCCATGTATAGCGAAAACCACCTTTTTTGTTGTTAAAATCTGCTTTCTCTATTCACACCATCTGGGCTTTAAAATTGTTTTTTCTATAACTGTACTTGAAATAAAAAGGGAAGAAAAAATATCAGGCTTTGAACTTTCTCACTTCCTACAATGTTTAAGTTAAAGAGAATAAAGGAATACATTTTACGTAAGAACTTTCGCTAGAACCTTTACGTCGCATACATTACGATACGATCTTGACTAATTTTGATTTAAGCAATTTGCTGAGGTTTTAATAGGTTTTGTGACGTCTTGAACTCCTATTATCTAATTTGTGAATTCCTTTGCGTCAAACTAGCATCTTTAAGTTCTATGATAGTCCCGATATTACCTTTATTATTAACCTCACGAAGAAGTAGAGATCCGAGATTAGAATTTACCAGGTGCCTAAACGTAACGAAGGAAATGAACACAATTTCAGAAAGGGTTAAGGGTGAAATCGATATCAAAGTAAGAATAGAAAATGTGCTTTCTAAAAGAAGAATAAAATGATTTGGAGAGTTGATGGACAGAGGACCAGATACTAATAAGGTGACCTATAAAAATATTAGGTTTTGTTTTACGGCATATAATCATTTGTATTAGTTGATGCTAGTGTTGAATATGGGCCAAACTATCGTCGACATATTCCAAGTAGTTTATGTAGTAGACACTGTTTAACACGTGGTATTGTGACAACGTCGTGAAAAACATGGTTTATATCTTTATGGGTAATGTGGAGATGAATTAAATAGTCTGACCGTTGGAAGATGAGATTACTTATTCGTGAAAGAAAGATGAGATCATGATGTCTTTACAACAGGAAAAAGAAAGAAGATAGACATCCAAGAATTTTTGCATAAGTTTTATTCCAAACACGCCATTACCCGAAGACCCGACCCCGAACTAGCCAGAAGTCCCAAAAGAGAAAGTGCGCCTGTCCTTCAAATATATAACAGGTTTTCAAACTAAAAAAAAAGGAACGTGATTTTTTTTTCGGTAAAACGCTGTCCAGAACTTCATGATTTCTTTTATTACGGAAAACAGTGGCCAATGTTAAAACGCTATGTTAATTTAAATAAAAAAGCTTGTTCAGATTAATACAGTGCTGAAATAATATTATTTAGAAAGCCATTCTTAACACAGCGTATATCGACTTCCATCGCACAAATAATCACGTCTTACAGAAAAAAAATATTTTAACATATTCTATTTCAAGTTAAAGATATGAAAAAAAAACTTGAAATATAAAGAACCTAAACGGAAATAAATGGAAATACACACTAAAATGTTGATATGTCATTAAGTAAATAAACAGAGGATATTCAGATAAGGAACTGTCGCAGAACGGAAACAAGTGCTTAGTAATAATGTTTTCTAAGTAGCAGCTATGTTGAGGTTCAAGATTCAATCAGTTGTACGGGCTATACTAACAACACTATTATGAATCACTTACATTTTATGCATGGTTATTGCTGCCGGAATGTTTGCAAAATTCAACACCCTTGTTTAAAAAAAGTACTCCCTTCGATATTTTGTACAAATTTCCAAGTTCAAAATTGAGCTTGTCGAGTAGAATGAGACCTGCATAAAAAAGAATAACATCAAACATATTTAGGGACAGTCATCTTAGTTTCATGTAGGACGGTATCTCACTTTTTTAATTTCCGTATAAACAGAATATTTAACTATTGGTTCCAGGGATTACAACATATATTTAAAAATGTAATTTATTTAAGAAGTTTATTTTACGTATACTAAACTTGTCATGGATACACTAAGTGGGAACATCCACGAGTTAATTTGTATTAGTGCCATAGTATTCTACAAAGAGACATAAAAAGCTTAGAAATTTAATCAGTTATGCGCATTAAAATGACAAAATGACTGCCTTCACCAAGTCAACCCATTTTGGTCTCCCAATAAAAGGAGGGCAGACCTGTAAATTCACCCTTGTCTGTTCGTCCGTTTATATGTTCCTCTGTCCGCACTTTTCTCAATAACTACGCCTTGGATTTTTTTCTTAATTTTGCAAAAACATTAAACATGATATGAGTAAAAAAGTAACAAAACAGATTTTTCGGGAAAACTCCGGTTGCCTACCTAGGGGCGACTGTCGGGTTAAAATGGCTAAAATTGGCACTTTTGTGCTTATTAAAAAAACGATGCCTTGGATTTTTATTATTGATATATAAATTTGTTTGTCTATACTTCGCGATAACTCTTGGTTGAGCGCTGGGACCTCCTTTAGGGCTATTAAAAATACTCCATTTTGGGGACTATTTTACTATATTTGTCCAAAATTTTCCGTGTAAGTCAATTTAGCAGTTTTGCATAATGTTGATCCAAATAGGTTAGGGCCTTTGGGACATTTGGGATTAAATGGGGGGGGGGCACATGGTGGATATAGCTATTTTTTTATTTGCATGGTGCAGAACTGAAATTTATATGTTAAGGCCTAAAACTGCACCGCTCCTTCATTTTCACCAGGATTTGATGTCCCCTTGGGATTTTGAGGCTAAATGAGGTGGGGGTAAGTGATGAACTTTTTTATGCCCATACACTGTGCTTCACTTATATTTGCGTTATTTAATACATGTTTTTACTTTTCAGTCAACCCCCCTCTCCCTCCTTCTCTCTCTCTTTCTCTCTCTCTCTCTATATATATATATATCTTTTTCTCTTCTTCTTCTTCTTCTTCTCTATATAAATAAAATGAACTCATTTTTTCCCGTCTAATTTTGACATTAATAGGATTAAAAATCAAGATATTTCATGCAAATATAATATGCACAAACGGCAGAACAATATCTGAGGTGTGTTATAGGCTTAATTTTTCTCAAATTCCTCGATAATATTAGATTTCTATACTTTTTCTGCTGAGAAGTCACGGCCAAAATCGGTTAAGATCAATGGAAGTGGTAAAATATTTTCTCTCTAATAAATTCCTCCTCCCCCTGCCACCACTTAACACCGTTTGGGGATCGTTCACAAGGAACACTTGAGAAGAGAACACCGGTTTGGCTTTGTAGTTCTTTCATGTAAAGTTATTTAAAATCACTAAACTAAGCTGCAGTGCTCTGTGGCGTAGTGGTTAGCGTGCTGGACAATTCACATTATATTTTCACGTTCGCGCCGACCTACCGTAGTCGTTTTTTTTCCTAAACAACTGGAATGGACTTTTCTTGGTGGCCGAACTGTTAACGTTGCAGATGTTTTTTTTTTGTTTTTTTTCACACTTTATTTTCCTACTTTTACTCATGACTCCTGGTTTGATCCTTCCTACTTACCTACCATAACATTTTTTAAACCCCCCCCGTCCCGGAAACAAACACTCGGGCAACGCCGGGTACCCCCGCTAGTATATATATAAAGAGAGAGAGTTAAAGAGAGAATGAAATAGAGAGAGTAATTATTATTTCATAATATATATATATAATTAAATAATAATTATTCATTTATAACTACTGACACGAGTGTTCCATGTTCACGCAATCATCAGTGTAGATGAACAATTTCTGCCAGTCATGAGATTTGTACTCGCATATTCTACCTAGAATGTTTCGTAGGGAAGTAAATACAACTGTTCATAGTGATTGGCTTACCAGAGAAAATATCTTGCGCTTACGTGTGATATGTATTATTAAAAAGAAATATTACTGGTGCTTATGGTTGCTGCTAATATGGTTATACATTCTTCACATTTTTAGTTAAAAATAAAATACCGAAGTTATTTTATATTCAGCTATCCATAGATCTAACCATGATCCTACTCTTCTAGCGCAATGACTCGGCACTGTCGATCGCTGAAACAGTTATAGAAGGCCCATAAACTTGCAAAACGACAACCTGCATTTCTTGATGTTTAAAAAGCGAAAAGAGCGCCGCTTTTTATGTTTCTCATAAAAGCGAGAACTCCCTAAGACTTCCACATCAAAGAAAATATTGTAATATATATCATATCTTAAAGAAACAGAAATGTGTCTAACATTTTTTCAGATGTTTATGACTCCAGCGCACATTGATATTAAATCCGTTCCACCATTTGAAAAGATGAATATCTCATCTATTTGAAACGGAATTTTTATTATCCAACATATCATTAGCCACTTTGAATGCATACATAGCTTTATGGCCATTCATGAAAAAAAAATTATATCGTGCCCTGTCATAAAATTGACGGAGTTATGTATCATTTTTACAATTATTTTACAAGTGGATTGGCAAACGTATCTCTTTCTAAATTTTCATGCTTTAAAATATGTACAGTCTCTTTTTTACGGGCAGTAAAAGGCAGATGTCAGATCGACAAGAAAGTTCTTGCAGTTTTAAACTTTTAAATACAGATGAATATATATCGATTTAAACAAAAAGTTTTAGGTCGATATCAGCACTATAAGAAACAACAAACTTTTTTTCAACAAAAAAAAACAAATGTATTTATGCGAGAACATAAAAATCTGAAGTTGCTGAAGTTTTTTTTTATATCGTTTATGTTTTTGAAAATTCTCACGCAGAAAGTTGTCGAGATGCTTTACAATGTGGTAGTCGATAGGTAAGATGTCCGGAAATATGGTATATGACGCAGAATTTCGTAGCTCAATTCATTCAACTTATCTAGAGTCAAGCATTATAGTCGGGGAGAATTGAGCCTTTTCTGTTGACTAATGGTGGCTGTTGTTGTCGAAGTTTGTGATGCATTTCATCCATTCGTTGGCAGTACTACTTCGCCTGGATTAAGAATACTGTAAAATATGAGACCGGTCGCAGCTCACCAAACAGTTAATATGACCTTGTTCTTTTGTACTACTGTCTATAGGAAGTGTTGTGAAGCTTCGTCGGCGTCTAACCATCGCCGGTTGTCTAAAAGAAGCCACCTTTCCTCGCAAGTCACAACTCGATTGCGAAACAAGTCGTTGTTGCATAAAATAAGAGAAAATGGCACTTTATAACTGCGTTTCTTTGTTTGTCGATCAATTCGTGAGGCACCCATTTATCAAGTCTTTTTTTCTTTCCAATTGCTCTCAAGTGGTTGTAAATCGTCGTATACGTTACATCTAACGCAGAAGCAAGTTCTCGAACAGTTGTGTGTGTATTACCTTTAACTAAGGTTCGTAATTGATTATTGTCAACATCTAATGCCCGACCACTACACTCATCATCTTCAAGATTCTCTTAGCCGCCACGAAATTTCTTAAACCACCATTGTGCCGTGCGTTCAGTTGTAGCTCATGTGCTAAACACTTCATTGATATAACCAGTTGTTTTAGCAGTTTTTTTTTTGCTTAGCTTTGGATTGAAATAAGAAAATTGTGCAAATGTGTTTTTTTTCATCATGTATACAACCTTCTATAAAGAAGATATAGTTGTTTGAAAATGAATGTCATTGAAACGATTATATAGAGTGAAAAACGCTATTTAAAATGATATATAACGTTAAAGTTTTATCATGGAAACTGATTTGAAAATAGATTATTTGATACCCAAAATAAAAAATACTGCAAGAACTTTCTTTATAGTACATAGCACTTCTGAACAAAGATCTTCTCAACCAAATATATTTACTTTGATGTGTACAAGAAGTAATGGATCCTCGGATTTACCCGACCGCACATTTCTATCCATTAGTTTTGTGTACAACTTTTTACTGCTTTGTAGAAGAGACATTTTAATCCATTTAAAAATGATTTCATGCACATTGCTAGAATTTACACATATCACCATGATTAAGTTATAATATTTTCTTTGAGATTATAAAAAGCATTATCCGTATTTTCGGCATTATTCGCACTCTAGTTTGGCGGAAACAACTTTGGAGTCAACAGAAAGGGAGTCATATTCTATCATACTACTGCTTGTCCCCATATTGCACTACTGATAAAAGATCTTTTAAAGTAATCAGGTTGAGAAATCTTCATAGATAAATAGTGCCGACAATCGCGGGCGATCTTCGAGATATATATGACTCCAAGGCATTTTCAGCGATCTTTCGCGTAAACATCAAAAACCTTTTCTCTTTCCGTATTACGTTTTGTTTCATCCGTTGGTTCCTTTACGGATATCCTTCTAAGTATTGCCTTTTTCTTAGATTACCATCCAATTAAGTCAATTTGATCCTATAGTATTAATAGCTAAATAGCATCAAATATTGGGATACATCTGTTTATGCAAAATAAATAGTTCAATTAACTCTAAGCACATCAGCATTTTATAGCCGGGTTTATGTGCTCAATAAAATATCGAAATTATAATAACTGATTTTATAACTGATTTTTTTTTTGAAAGGTGAAAACTATTCCTTTACATACGATCGGTCACTGAACAACTAACTCTTCGAATCCAACTGTTTTCCTGTACCAACATGCAAATATTTTAAAAATCTTAATGCTAATCTTCCTACTTATAATGAACTTGTAAACATGCCATCGAATTCAGTAAACCTTTATGTTGCAGAATCAACGTATCTTGTTTAATATACTTTAAAGTAAATATGAAAGTTTATAGTCTGATATGTACTTTTCATAATAATGAATACCGTGACGTTTCGAGCAGCGGTCAAATGTACATTTGAGCAAAGAATTAACGAATTGAGTTTAAGTGAAGAACAAGGAGTTATTTGCAAAGCGATTTTTTGAAGTTCGAAATAGAAACGATAATTAATATACATTGAAATTATAGGATTGACAAGTGTAGTTGGATAGAAAAATGTACAAACAAATAAAAATCTCACCGGACATAATTGAATCCAAAATTATATATCGATATGATATGTATAATATATATATATATATATATATATATATATATATATATATAGTAAGTTATAAAATGTATATGGCGATTAAGCTACACTGAATATTCCGCGTTTCAACCAGAGAATTCGCGCATAAGCCTGAGGAATCCTAGAGTGGATGAAACGCGAAATATTCAGTGTAGCTTAATTGCCATATACATTTTATAACTTACTAAGTAGCTCTACCAACATATTGAGCACTTTTGACGTAAATACTTAAAGTTTACGCATAAATCTATACTTTCGTATATTAATTTTATGTGAGTAAATTAAATAGTTATATATATGTGTGTGTGTGTATGTTAATGTATATTATATATATATATATATATATATATATATATATGCTAATGACGCCACAGATATTTATGATAGTTTAACAACCGTCTCAGTTTCACATACACACTAAACACTGAACCTGCAGTGTTCAAGATACCAAATTCGATCTGTTCATGTACATAATCTTAAGGTATCTTTAATATACTTGCTATGGTTTCTTTGAATCTGTGGACATGTACAGATAACTAAAATGATGATACTAATCATTATATAAAATACGTATACACAATTTATTTAGCATTCGTATTATTACATCTATATCAATAAAGTACATTTACCTATACATACACTCTCTGGCTCCCTGTCTGTCTCTCTCTTACACACACATACACACACGCACACACACACACACACATATATATAATATAAAGCTGAACGTCTGTGTATGTTTCTTGTCACGAATAGGCTCCTATATTTTTTACATAGGCATCAGCACTTATCAAGGCCAAGAGACCACTCAGGGATAAGGGTTAAAGAGTGTACAGTAGAAATTGGACAATATAGTAACCGTTAGTAATGACGATTCGATTAATTTGTTAACTTATATGGAACGGCTCATGAAAAACTTGCTTAAGTTAGACTTGAAGACAACCATATTGTAGCCAGCTGGAAAGCAGAAAAACGGAAGACAATTCCATAGGCGTGCAGTTATAAGAAATAAACTTTGCTAATGGAATCTACGTTTAGGTTTAGGCACAGATAAATAGTGGGGGAAATTAGTGATAGTGTTTTCTGCTAGACAGGTGTTTCTTGTGAAAGTTTGGCGAAGGGGGTCATAGAATGGAGCTCAGCCGAGCACTTGCCATGAAAATAACGATAAAGCAGAGACAAACCCGCAACATCTCTTCTGTGAGAAAGAGGTTGCAGAGAATAGAAAATGACATCCCCACAAGGCTACGAAGTCTATTTTGAACTATATCAAGGCAGGATAAGTCCTTTCTAGCAGCTCCTGTCCAGATGTGGCAGCAGTACTCCATCCTTGGACGTACCTGGCTCTTATATAGATAAGAAATTGCATCAGCAGTGAGATATCTACTGGATACATAAAAGGATCCCACCATTTTTCCAGCGGTCTTGGCAACGTATTTAATGTATGTGTTCCATTTAAGATCAGGGATAAAGGTCAAGCCCAGGAGCTTGTCAAAACATGAGGCCTCCCCAAGACGAGAGCCATTCATTTCAATTGATGCCAGCTGGGGATCAGAGCATTTATGATGTAAGGATAAAAGCTTGGTTTTCGATGCATCAAAAGTAACAAGCCACCCCTTTCCCCATCGTACCACTTGCTCAAGATCAGAGCGGAGAGAATCAGAAAGAACGTTTGTTTACGATCTTAAATGTGCTATCATAAATAGTAGTTTCATAAGCATAGATGTCTACGAATGATGTAAGGATGTGATTTGGAAGATCATTAATATAGATCCGGAAGAGAGTTGGGTCCAGGATTGACCCCTGAGGGACTCCAGCATTAACACTAAGAGCTTCTGATATCTGCTCATCAAGCGCTACTCTTATGAACCTATCCGGTGGAAATGATTTAATAATTGAGAAGAGATTTCCAGCTATACTGTAGCTGGGGATTTTGTGAATTAAACTATTATGCAATACTCTATCAAAGGCCTTTGATATATCAAGAGCCATTGCTATACAAAAGTAGCTTCCATCGAGAGATTCACTAATCCGATAATCCGATAATATAACTGTAAGCACATATGCTGTACGTCTAGCAGAACGGAAACCATATTGCGTGTCACTAAGAAGGTTATTTTTGCTGAGATGGTTGATTACTTCCCTATTTAACAAAGATTCCAGCAACTTACTCATGACGCACAGGAGACTTATTTGGCCTATAGTGTGAGGGAGATGAGCGATCACCTGAATGGTTGAATATTATAGAAAACTGATCACATATAATGATAGAAGATGTATTGAGACGCATGAATGGGTATGTTTGATCTGGCATAATGATGATTCATTAAAATTGTGGGGCCTGCGTACGCGCCTGGTCCAAAAAGTATGAAAAAAAAATTTAAAAATTAAAATAAAAAAAAGGTTTATAAGTGTTTTTGATATAGATGTACATAATAATAGTTTATAAGTATGTTTTAACTTAAATAGGGGTGGTATAATAAAATTGTGGGGTCTGCGTTCGCGCCTTGCTTCCATAGAATGGAAATAGGTACACACTTCAATAAAGACTTATCATAACTATCTGCGTAAGTATACTTTGATAATTATGTTTCAGTTTGAGGAAATATGGTATAATAAAATTAGGGGTGTTCGTATGCGCCCGCCATCCATAGAATGGGAATATGTCACAAAGTTTAACAAGGATTTTTAATATAGATCCACAAAATATTGTGATAAGTGTTTCAGTATGAACAGGTATGGTATAATAAATTATGGGGTTTATCTATTTTAGTTTTACTTTCATAATATTTTGCTTTGGTTTTGATACCCCCGAATTCGAAGCTATCTCTTTACAACCCTTCCTTTTCACAACCAATCATACTCATAATCAGAGTCCATTTTCTGTAGGCTGTTTTCGAACCCAGTCAACGATGAGTACTTTTGCTAGTATATATATATATATATATATATATATATATATATATATATATATATATATATAATTATATATATACGAGCTGTACCCGGCGACGCGTTGCTGTGGCTCAGTTTGTTAAAATGGAACACATTCCTCAAGAAAAATTGCATTTTGTTCGTTTATTTACTTTTATTATTTTTTGCAATTTTTTTAATAAACAAAAGTTGTTATTTTTTCCCAACAAAAAAAGATTAATTTTTTAACATAAATTGTTAGGTGAAAGTTTTTTTTTCAGGAAAACTTGCATTTTTTTTAAAGGAAATTTGGCAGTAAACGTGTCTCTTTGAAAATGGAATTGTTATTATAAAAAGAACAGATGGATGCTTTACATGAACACTGTAAATAGTTATGTGAAAGCAGAGAAAAGTGTTATTCTTTGTTTCAAGAGAATGTACAAATTATTTTTAACAGATGTTCAGAAAATAAACAGAAAAATACTTCCATCATTAAGTATGAAAAAAAAAATGTTGATTTAGTGTTTCAACAGTATGCTTACAAATTACGATAAAACTGAGAATGCGCTGTTACGGTTGTTGTAAAAATGAAACGGAAATTTAAATTTCGCTTCGTTTTAATCTTTCTTAATTTCTTAATTGTGCCCCCCAAACGAATATAATCAAAACAGTAACATTCAACAATGATACTTTATGTATATAAAGCACAAAATATTTATTAAAAAAAAGTTAATAACGAAAGGGAAATAATTCCATTTTTAAACGAAAAAGACTGTTTGGTATATCTTTTTGTTATTTTTTACATAATTCCAGACGTTTTGTAGGAATTTTTGACATCCCTATCACGAAACTACGAATAAAATATGAAAATCTCGTAATTTCTCTTTTAAAAGGGGATTGTTTATTTTTTTATGGATTATACTTCCAAAATAAACTATTAAAGTTGTTTGAAAAGTAATAGAATTTTTTTTAAAACAGTAATGAATTTTACGAACTCAATATTTTTCAATATTAAAAATTTAAAAATCTATCAAAATGTTTCTATTGATTCTATTTTTACGATATTTTTAGGGTCAATGTGAAATTTTATGCTCTATCCAATAAACCGAATATAATATTTTAGACAAACGTTTTTTTAATACACGCCCCCCATTTTCAAGTGTCTATTAAAAAGTAAATAATTAATTTACTAATCCAAAGTTTTATATATCACAAATTGAAGAGAAAAGGTCAATAAGTAATATATTCAAATTTAAAACAAAAAAGTAGTGCTTTTTAGAAATATACCTGTAAAGTGCGAAGTTTAAAACCTTTTTTTAAACCACGTTGTTTATTTTTTCTTTTGTTTTTTTTTTCATGAAACCTTGGTCCTTGCTCCTTTAATTGAAAAGAATTAGAGCTTGAATTATATTTTTCGAGTAGTTATAAGCTTGGAAAGACAGGGGGTCGAATAATTCACGCCTCGCATTTTGAAATGTCTATTAAAAAGTAAATAATTTACTCACCAAATTGTTATATATCATACATTGAAGAGAAAAGGTCAATAAATAATATATTCAAATGTAAAACAAATAAAGTATTGTTTTTTAGACATTTACCTGTAAAGTCCGACGTTTAAAACCTTTTTAAAAAACACATTGTTTGTTTGTTTTTTTTGTTTTTTTTAATGAAACCTTGGCCCTTGATCCTTTAATTGAAAAAAATAGGGTTTGAGTTAAATTTTTCGAGGAGTTATAAGCTTGGAAAGACGGGGTGGAATTATGCACTATTTTTCACGAAATTTATGACACATACCAATCTACCCATGTTAAGAACGGCTTTCGGAATAGACGCCCCTAACCTTGCCAGCATACCTGAAAAGCTATAAAAGTTGACGTGTCGAATGTGAACGATGAGTTGGACGTAATGTAAAAATGTACCGAATTTAAAAGGGAACGAATTTCAAATTTCCGTTCCATTTTTACAACAAGCGTAAAGCAGAGTATTCTATGCAAATTTTACCTAACTTACTGTATTAATGCTATTTTTATTAAGCAAAAAATATTTAGGTTTGGCTATAAATTCCTTAACTCATTTCACCCTAAATAATTTAGGTTACTGAAGTAGGAATCTAATTGAATCTTTAATTTCCTGAATAGTATGCGAGAATTCATTTTTCTTCGAGTTATATCGAATTCATTAATACGGATTTAGGGGCTTGTTTTCGTAATGTTTCTGTAAAAATTAGTTTTTATTATTACAAATTACGATGATTTATTTTTATAAAAGAAGCAAAAATAAATTCTTGCGTTTTTTATTTACTACTGAAAACCAGAACTTTAGTAAAGGTATTTCTTGTTTAAACAAAATGAAACATTTTCACTAAGAGTAAAGTAAAAATAATAAGTTTATTATATGTTGCGATCACCATTTGATAAATACTGCAATTTTCATTAAAATTTGTTAATTTCCTGATTTTTGGTGAATTTTTAAGTAAAGGGAGGGGTCAAAATGTCTATCTACTTTGAGCGTCGGCATTCATTTTGTCTGTACCTACCATTTTTCGATGAATACTTTATAGGAAAGTAACTACGTGTGGTTAATTTAAATTAAATTTCAATCATATGGTTACATTATCAAGAATCATGTGATTAACCACATTGAAAATTTACCGATATTGTAAATACATTCTGTTTCCATTAAGCGTGTAGTGTGTTTTTAGTGATGCACTGTTGGCAACTAAGATTAAAAAAACGCAAGATCAGTAGAAAGAAATGTCCAGAAAATCGCTAGATTTTTTACTTTTATCATCTGAAATTTTCAAAACTCGCTAATTCCGCCCCCAACTCCATATTTTAACTTACTACCATAAAAAAATTATAAATATAGTATATTCAATATATAAAATGTTCTGTGTTTTCTCACTATATGTCTATGGAATTATATTGAAGCGGTTAGCTCCCCAGAAGGCTTACATATTTTATCAGCTAGTTTTACCTGTTTTTTCAGAGAGGGTTTTTTTTTTGCAGGAAACAAATCATAAACTCAATTTTTTTATAATAAAAGTTAAATTGAAATGTACTGCAAATTAAACATCACAATGGTGCAACATATTTTGAAATTAGAAAAATAAAAAACCAAAAACTTTGTTTTAGCATGTTAAAAGTATTTAGGTTGGTTCAAATTCTACTGTGTTGGTATAAGTTTTTTTTGCTGTTGTTTCTTGCTTTTTACAATTTTCGACTAAATACTTCTAAATTAAGCAGGGTTGCTTAGATCGTATTTAAAACTAAACTTCTGAGGTTGGAATGGCCCCCAACCTAAATCGATTTTGTATGCGAGATTTAAGAATGGTTAGCCGAAAAAAAGGTGAAAAACAAAACAAATAATCAATAAATAATTGTTACCAAAGGCAATAAATGCTACTTTTTTTTTTACTTACATGAATGAGTTTATGTTATGTTTTAAAGTATTTTCAAGTGCTTTTCTTTATTTTTTAATCTAAAATTGTGGGTGTTTGGGTGCCAAATATCTCCAGATTTTCTAGAATTCCCGGCTAGATTGCATAAGAAATCTCTAGATCTAGCAGTAAAACCGCTAAATTGGAAACACTGGTCACGTTACAGGAAGCGGGAATAAATAATTGTCGCTAAATAAAAAAAATGGCCTATCGGTACAAAGAAAACCACCTATTTATCATAGAAAAATTAAGTATAACGTTATAATTAAAAAGAAATACATAAAAACACACATGGATATAGTAAACATATTATACCAAAACGTGGAAGCCATCCGTCCAGTGGTTTTTTAGACTATTAATTGCGAACGAACCAAGAGTTACATTTATATATATATATATATATATATATATATATATATATATATATATATATATAACATTTTAACGGTACAAAAAACTACACTACGCTTTAAAAATAATATATGGAAAACCCCTAGCGACCCCTTTTGCCAACCAACTCATCAGAAGTTCATCGTTTGTATATCAAGAGATACAAAATCTCACGCAAGAGCAAATAATCAGTGATATAGTAGTGAAAAAAAGGAAATAGGAATTAGTGTGAAATATATATACAATAATATAAATTATATACAAGTGAGATTGAGGGGGAATGAAAACGATGTTGTTCTTTGAAGTCATCTATGAATTCAAGGCCAGAAAAATGCAGCAATTATCCGTCTAGGTTTTTAAGTTCTATTTTGAAAAGGTCCTTCGTGAATCATAACTTTAAGGAAACCATATATATATATAAAGGCGCACCACTTCTGTGGATAGAAAGAAAACCTTTTGTGGTCTTAGTGCCATTAGTTCCTCTATTGTAAAGGTAATAATGGTTTCCATCCAACATTACAACCGAAAGATAATGCATTCAATAAACATAGGTGGCAAATAAAAAGAAGTGTATTTTACAGAAATAGTGTTAGACCGCCCTGATAGATGATTGCGGTCTTAGTAAAGATGACCTGCGATGCATGACCAGGAAACTGTCAGTAAGAAAAATAAACATTACAACAAGACAAAATGATATTGAAGCGAATATGGGTTTGCATAACACGTATACCACTCTATATTAATCAGCAGCCGTATAACATGCGGAAAACCATTGCACGATGGCCAGCACGCTGCCGTATCTGCAGGTTGTAATGTATCTTCTAGACTTTTTAATTAACAAAGCACGTTCTACCTCCTATGGCCTTTGGTTGGTGCTTATATTGCTGGTATCAGAGGGTAAGTCACACGCCAGTTCTAATGCATGTAGCACCTCACAGAGCCCAGGCGAATTTAGGTGTTTTGGTTAAGGTTAGGACTCACGTAGATTTATTTATTTATTTATTTATTTTGCCAGTGATCACCACTTATCAAGGCCCGGAAGCCACTCAGGGATAAGGGTTATTGCAAGTGCATTACGTTAGTGTGGAGATTTGATGAAGTGTTTACTTAAGGGGGCGGTTCATTAGGAATTTGTTAACGTTGGACTTGAACAGATCCATGTTGTATTCAGGTGGGAAGACGGCAGACGGAACAGAGTTCCACAGGCGTGCAGTTCTAAGAAAGAAGCTTTGTTCATGGAATCCACGTTTTGATTTAGGCACAGATAAAGAGTGGGGGCAATTTTTCACAGTGGATTCGGCTAGACGGGTGTTTTTCGTGAAAGATTGGCAAGGGGGGGCTAGAGATTGGAGTTCAGACGAGCACCTGCCATGGAAATAACGATAAAACAAGGATAGGATCGCAATGTCTCTTCTGTGGGAGAGGGGTTGCATCCCCCACTAAGCCACGAAGTCTATTTTGCACTCTGTCAAGGCAAGATAGGCTGTTTTTAGCAGCTCCTGCCCAGATATGGCAGCAGTATTCCATCCTTGGCTTTTATATAGATAGAGAATTGCATCAGTAGTGAGATATCTTCTGGAGCGGTAGGAGGAGCACATATGCTTACATAGATTTACAAATACATACACACATATACAAGCATATGTGATTATATATATATACACACACACACATATATATATATATATATATATATATATATATATATATATATATATAAGTGGTTTTTGTTTTGATTTTTTAAACGATAGTAATGTTTATGTCTCCACCTCGGAAACCGGTGTTTTTTCTTAGAAAGTCGACCAATTTTATTTGGACGTATTATTTATTTACATATTTGTTATTTTTAAAAACAGTAATCTACGGACACGCCTGTTTCGGAGCCCTACCCTTCTTCCGTGTAGGATTCGAACCTTGGACCTTACGTATTTCAGTCCAGCGCCCTAGTCCACTGCGCTATGTTGCCATAGACAATTTACTCCTTCGTTTTTATCGTTCATCTGTTTAAGTGGTTTTTGTTTTGATTTTTTAAACGATGTTTTTCTTAGAAAGTCGCCCTATGTTATTTGGACGTATTATTTATTATTTATATATTTATTATTTTTAAAAACATTAATCTACGGACATGTATATAATCTACGTGAGTGCTAATCTTAACCGAAATCAAAACATGGAATAATGTATATATATATATATATATATATATATATATATATATATATATATATATATATATATATGTGTGTGTGTGTGTGTCTCTGTGTGTGTATATTTATGTGTGTATATATATATATATGTGTATATATATATATATATATATATATATATATATATATATATATATACATATATATATATTATTCCCTGTTTTGAGTTTTCATTTTAAAAAAAGTATTATATTTAGATCATTATAATAGTGTTTTTAAATCATTGAAATTATTTTGAAAGCGTGTCAGACGTGAAGCGCCCTCTTCAGAAAGTATCAAAAATGTAAAATATTTAAAATAAATTCGAAATGTGTTTAAAATATATAAAAGCATTTTTGCAGTCCATTTTGGTGACATGTTTCCAAGCGGGGGAAATATCAGTAAATGATTCTAAAGGCCTTCACGATTGTGTTCCAGCCTACCCTTGCTTATTGGAGGTCAGACCATGGTCATTGTTGTCTTTGCTTTGCTCTCTTTTTGTTATGTTTCTCCTTTTCCTACTTTTCTTTCTTTATTTGTGGAAGTGAGTGGCATGTTGGTACATGCTCAAATGGGTGCTTGGGGGAGGGTGTGTGTTTGTGTTGTTTCTTTGTATTGGTTTGTAGAATGTGTGTTATATGTCTTATAGTTTCATAACATTATCAATTTATTTGCTTCCCTAAAGAAGCTAAAGTGATACAAGGTCATTTTAATGGGGTGTGGGGAGGACCCATGGTGATTGGAATGGATGCTTTCATCCAATTTTGATTTTGATTTTTTTTAATTTTTAAATCTTAGTTTTTTCTTTGTGATTTTCGTTTTAGTTTTAGTCTGTTGGACAATCATAATATTATCTTTTTTTTATATAAAGAGGCGTATTTATAAATAGACGTAGGGGATTTTCTAATTTTTTTTTTTTTCAAAGGCATCACCACATTATCAAGGCCCAGAGGCCACTCAAGGATAAGGGTTAAAGAGTGTACAGTAGAAATTGGTCAATATAGTAATCATTATTAATGAACATTTGGTAAATTTGATAACTTATATGGAACGGCTCATCAATTTTCCTATTTATTTTTCTCCCCATGTGGTTAGGGCCAGACCCAGGATCGGGTTTTAGTGTGGGGAAGATCTCGCTCTCCAGAATGGAGAGGGCACCTGGAAAGGTACAATTATGAGAATGAGAATTACCTCAGTCACAAAGGATTTTCCTTTCCACTGACTGAGGGTAGGAGGTCTAGATGCAGTGTCGGAACAGATACTACACTGTGGTTCTAGGTATTTTAAGTGTCGTTGGTTTTTAGGTAAAGTAAGTCTGGTATTGTGCAATGTTTTATACTACAGATACGGTGTTGTCCCTGTGTGTGGCTGTATGTGTGTGTGTTTTAATGTATCGGTTCTGATTTATCTGTAGAGGTGTACATATATATGAACATGCGTGCGAGTGTGCTTTGTATTACATATTTGTCTGTTGATATTAACCTCTGTTCAATTCGGGAGGGAATCTTATTATGAATTCTTTTGTCTGTTTTGAAGATTGACATTATTTTGAAGCTATATCCACTGCACGTATGCACGTGTTTTGAAACATGAAGGTGTCTGTTATCTGCAATTTTAATGTTGCTCTCATGTAAGGCTACTCTATTGCTAAAATGTTTGGTGGTGCCTATGTAAGATTTGTCGCATGCTGTGCATCTTTGTGCATGCACTAGATTTCTGGAGGTGCAGTTTAGATCCTTTTTTATTCTGAATGTTTGTGCTTATATATATATATATATATATATATATATATATAGAGAGAGAGAGAGAGAGGGAGAGAGATACAGATCTGTCCCGCATTGAGCACTCTTTAAAAATCACGCGAGTATCAATCGAGTGAACCGGCATATATATATATATATATATATATATATATATATATATATATATATATATATATATATACATACAGTATCGTCCAAAAGTTAAGGGCTAGTAGTTTCAAGACAAGTTTAAGTACTTTTTAAGAAAAACCGTTCATTTAAAATACTTAATATGCATATATACCTATAGATATACTCATCACTCATGTCTCGCCTAAATATCATAAGCATCCGTTGGATATTTTTGAAGTTATGACCAATAACACAAAAGTTTGTCCAAATTCTCGTGGTCCAAAAGTTAAGGGCAAGGCGGTATAATCTTTAATTATTATAACAGTAAGATACTGGATAGGTGGACAGGAGTTATCGCCCCTGAACATACTTTACATAATTGGAGTTTCCAACGGGTAAGAGTTATCGCCCCTGGACTTCGCTCTCCTATAAAAAGAGAGAGAAACGTCCATCTTCATTCTGAAGTCGACACACGTGGTTTCGCTGTCAGACAGGTACTATGAATAATCTTACTTAAAATTTTTACTAAAGAACATTAAAATTATTGTAATTGGGTAAAAAAAAATGAGTGTTTGTATCGCACTAGTACAACATGGCAGCAAAACAACGTCGTCCCGTATCTGTCGAAGAAAAACAGCTCATTATTCATCTTCATAGTAATGGCAAGAAAACTTCTGAGATTGTTGACACCGTAGGAACGTCTCCTAGTGTAGTAAAGTGTATTGTGGCACATTTCAAGCAGTCAGGATCAGTGGCAGCTGCCCCAAAATCTGGTAGACCTCGAATCACAACTGCTCGACAGGATCGTCTTATTGTCAAAATGTCACTTAAAAACAGATTTAACACTGCTGCTAAAATATCTCGAGAACTAAAGCAAAGGTCTATTGTTCAAGCGTCCGGCAAACTGTTACACGCCGGTTGCACGCTTCTGGATTGCAATCTCGAGTGCCAGCAAGGAAGCCTTTTATCTCCAAAAAGAATCAGAAACTCCGCCTCGCTTTTGCCCAAGAACACGTTGTGTGGACAACCGAAAACTGGTCCCGTGTGCACTTTAGTGATGAATCGAAGTTTAACGTTATCGGATCTGATGGCAACACATATGTCCGCCGAAGAACTGGTGAGAGATTGGAGGTTAAGTGCGTGAAAAAAACTGAAATTTGGAGGAGGAAGTGTAATGGTTTGGGGCGTTATGTAAGCTGCAGGCTGCGGACCACTGATTCGTCTGCAAGGTGGAATAAATGCAGAAGTTTATAAGCAGATTCTACGGCAGCATGCAGTTCCTAGTCTTCGGTCGTCGTTCTATCAACCTGCAATTTTCATGCAGGATAACGCTCCTTGTCACACTGCTAAGAAAGTAAAAACATTTTTAGACGAGGAAGAAGTTGAAACGGTGCGTTGGCCCCCTCAGAGTCCAGATCTTAATCCTATTGAGAATATCTGGAAAATAGTTGGTGAACGTACTCAACTTCAGTGCCCAAAAAATCAAGAAAAACTCTGGCAGTGCTTACATGCTTAATGGAGTGCGATAACGCCAGCGTTTTGCAAGAAGTTGGTGGATTCCTGTGCGAAGAGGTGTCAAGAAGTCATAAATAGCAAGGGTTTGTTTACCAAATACTATTTAGTTGGTAATTTCAGCTATTCACATCAAGGGCAAAAGCCGCAATCTTGTTAGCCCTTAACTTTTGGACACACAAATTTTGAACAATTTTATTTAAAATGGTAGTTATTCAAAAAATACTTAGTGTAGGCTAACGAAATTATGACCCATTGAAGATATAAATGTTATCTATATAATTGTGAAGTAATTTTTTGTTGTTCGTGTGTATTTGTTTCAAATATATGGTTAAACTTGCTGAGGTTTTACTAGCCCTTAACTTTTGGACGTCACTGTATAAATACTTCATTTACTCACATAAATTAATATACGAAAGTATAGATTTATGCGTAAACTTTAAGTATTTACTTCAAAAGGGCTCAATATGTAGGTAGATCTATTTAGTTAGTTATAAACGCGGAAGATTCAGCGTACCATAATCGCCATATACATATACTACACTGAATATTCCGCGTTTCATCCACTCAAGGATTCTTCAGGCGTATGCGCGAATTCTGTGGTTGTTTGTCGTTTTTATATGCGCATCTTCTATTGAAATTTAAGTTAGTTAGAATTTCAATAGAAGATGCGCATATAAACACGACAAACAACTACAGAATTCGCGCATAAGCTTGAAGAATCCTACAGTGGATGACACGAGGAAAATTCACTGTAGCTTAATCGTCATATACATTTTATAACTTTCTATATATATATATATATATATATATATATATATATATATATATATATATATATATATATATATATATGCGTGATGTTGCCAGGCTAATCAAAAACTTTCATTACAGTAAAGCAATTTGCCCTGACGATATTCCCATTATCGTGCGGCAAAAACTTCGACAAAACTAGTTCCCATACTTACATAGCTGTTTAAGCGTTGTCTTAAAGAGAATTGCTTCCCAACACCCTGGAAAATCTCATCAGTATGCCCTGTATTTAAGAATTCAGGTGATCGGTTATCTCCCTCTCAGTACAGACAAATCGGTCTTATGTGCGTCCTGAGTAAGTTTATTGAATCCCTGTTGAACCACCTTAGCAAAAACAATATTTTTAGATACATGCAATATGGTTTCCGTTCTGCTAGATCTACAGCAGATGTGCTTACGGTTATATCTCATAGAATAAGCGAAACTCTTGACAGAGCCTTGTTTTCTAGGGCAGTTGCTCCTGACATATCAAAGGCCTTTGATAGGGCATGGCATAAAGGTCTACTTCACAAAATCTCCAATTATAGTATAGCCGAAAATGTCTTCTCAATTATTAAATCATTTCTCTCTGATATATTCCTAAGAGGAGTAGTTGATGTGCAAAAATCAGGAGCTCATAGTATTAATGCTGAAGTCCCTCACTCCATTCTGGGTCCACCTTTCTTCCTAAGCTACATCAGTAATCTTCCAAATCACACCCTTACATCATTCGCAGACATGCATGCTGACGACACTACCATCTATGAAATCACATCAAAGGCCATAAACAACTAAGAGCATGATCTTGAGCACGTGGTAATAGGGAAAGAAATGGCTACTTCATTTTATTTAATTTTATACCAAGCTTCGTCCACATCTGGCATGGATTGAAATGAATGGCTCTCGTCTTAGGGACGGTTCATGTTTTACAAGCTTCTGGGGTTGACCTTTGCTCCTGATCTGAAATAGAACACATACATCAAGGTAGCAGGAAAAATGGTGGGATCCTTCTATGGATCCAGTAGATATTTCACTGCTGATGGAATGATTTACCTATAAAAAAAACAGGTACGTCCAAGGATGGAGTATTGTTGCCACATCTGAGCAGCAGCTGCAAGAAGGACCCTATTCTGCCTTGACTGAGTCCAAAATAGTCTCGTTAGAGATGCCGTTTTACTCTTCCCTGTAATGTCTTTCTCACCAAAAAGACGTTGCAAACCTGTCTCTGCTTTATGATATTCCCAGGAGGAGTGCTCGTCTGAGTTTCGATCTATGGTTCCTCCACACCAACTTTTTACGTGAAACACTCGTCTAGCTGAAAACACTATACACCATTTACCACACTCTTTAACTATGCCTAAACACAAACGAAGATTCCATAAACAAAGCTTCTTTGTTAGAACTGCACTCCTGTTTAACTGTCTTCTGTTGGCCTGTTTTTCAGCTAGCTACAATATTGTCGTCTTCAACTCCGACGTAAACAAGTTCGTTATGGGCCATTCCCCTTAAGCCATCCAATTTACTAAATTTACACTTCTAAAGATTATTATGATATTGTCGGATTAACTACTGTACACTCTTTAACCCTTATTCTCGAGTGGTATCTGGGCCTTGATATGTGGTGACTCCTATATATAACAAAAAAAAACAATGTATCCTAGAGCTATTGATATACTGAGTAAACCTAATGTTAGATCGCTTAGTTATTTGGAATCGGTGGTACACACACACACACACATCCTCACACACACACACACACAAACACACACACACATATATATATATATATATATATCTGATTAGAATCAATGTATTTAATTTTGCTAATTACACATTCAACGTTTCTATTACATTGCTGGGAACGTAACCCATGTAGCTTGGATGAGATTCTTTTTGATTCTTGTTATCACGTATGCATAGTTTCTAAGTTCTACATTCAGTTTTTCATCCCCCACCTACTAAACAACCCCTACAAAGTTATTTTAGTTAGGAAATGTTTTTTCCACTCGACACATTAAACTGTCATTCAATCACAGGAATACAGACTGAGGAATTGAGTGAAATTTCAAACATTTGCTGACAGGTATCCGAATTACAGTATTTTTTTTTGTTTGCACGATATGTTGAAGTGGAGAAGTGCATGTTTTCTTGTAATATTTTACGCATTTTATAAATCTTATTAAAATAAAACTTTTTTCTGGTCATATTTTAACATTGATCATTCAATTCTTTCTACATAATTACAACTAAAAATAACATTTGTATTATTTGATTTATTCGGACTATTATACCTATCATGTAGGTTATTTTCACATAGATTCGACTAATGTAACTCACGTCGATGTGCTATTGTATCTTGCTGCACTCGAATATGTTTATGCTAAAACCCGAAATATGTCTGAAATTCCTAATAGAATACTTTACTTAATTCACGGGTAGTAGATTGGTCTTGTCATGCTAACAACGAGAGTCTGTGTCTTATGTAATTATGTGATTTGTAATCATACTGAGAATCGATCTTTTAACCTCCCGGTATGTTACACAACATATATAAGTGTAAATTAATTATCAGTTCTTAAGGACATTTATAGTGGTTACACTAAAACCAACTAGAATTCAACAAACCTTTATTTACATAGTAGCTTCAGCATAACGTGACTTGACTGTGTTTTATTATTGTTTGCACTTATACAAATTCTTGCGCGAAATAAGATGATAAAACCTTTACGTTATTAAACCGCGGGATAGAATATTCATACTAAAATAAAACGTTTCAATGATCGTCAAACTAATTAATATATATTTTTCAATTCAACGCCATAGCTGAGGCCTACCATGTTTAACAAATGATTATTTTTTTTTAATCTAGAGAGAATAACGGTCCAAGTTGCTTATAAAATAAGGAGTTTTCCAAAGAAGAGGGTCATTTGTTACGAAACGAGAAAGCTATATCTTGTGCGTTAACTGTATAGGGAGAGACCTCTGGTATTAGATAGAAAGACACATTGTCACACTTATACCTTGTATAAGGCAATATATAGATATAAAGTAATTAATTCTAATTCCGAATATTCAAACAAGAATCATTATATGTGAACAGAAGATACCTTTTTAACAGAGCGCGGACGAGCGTATACCAGCAGCAACAGTCATATGCAGATGAGCGAGCCGAGTTCGAGGTGACGTAGCAGCGAAGAGAGAAAAAATAATATAAAAAAAGAAAACATAAGGATAAAAGTAGACGTGCTAGACGCATGTCCCGAGAGCAACAGCAAAAATAAAAAACGCGTCCTAAACATGACCGGGCAAAGAGAGAGTATTACGCGTTCGACACGGAAGAGCTAACTTAGCAAAAGTAAGAGAAACCTTTTGAGCAAGTGACACGCCGTTATTTTGCAAAATTCCTTCAAATAAATGTCTGATGTTTTACTAAAAAGGAGCTATTCCGATTATTTCCGTGTTTTTGTTACCTTGCGACTATTTGCATACAACATGTGGGTCCCGAGTGTTGATATGTAACGACTACGATACACCATTTCCCACAAAATTGATAAGTCGTTAAGGAAAGAAAAACGACCCATTGCGGAATTTCCTCGGTACATTTAGTTCATCACTCACAGTTAATTATGTGTAAATGAACAGACTAGAACCGATAGGGATTGAACCGAGTATTTATTAAGTCAGTAGTGCCCTATGACTATATCGCAATTCCTAAGAAGACAGAACATCAAAAATAGTTCCTGCACCAAGTTATTGCTATCTATATATACGTCGTAGCTTCCATCACTAAAAAACTACATTAGACTTCAAAACAAACAGTGTTTATCAAAGTATATTTTGGTGTTCACATGTGATGAAAATTTGACGAAAAATCAATATTTACGTAGGTTTGGTGTGACTATAATTACACTGTTTCATAAAAGAAGAACGTTCCGAATACGAGAGTCTAATAATAACACATATTCGTTCAGTTTAACAATTTCGAGCGCAATTATAAAGGAAATTTGGAGCAAACAAATTAATTGATTTTTGTTTTTAATGAGAAACACTTCGAATAAACAGAGTGAATATTTTCGCACCTTTCGCTAAGATGATTCAATGCTTAATGATATTAATAAAACTTTCTTTGCTTGATAATTAAACAGGACTAAAAAAAAATGAAAGAGAAGAAAGACCTATTTTAAGTGTACCCGCCTCCTTACGCCTTTGCAATTAAGGCAGAAGAAGTTGAAGTTGCAGCCATTGGTTTTCGCCTCTAGAAATGCTATTTAGGATGTATACGTGACAAAGCACGGAAGAAAAGCTACTAAGAATTTAAACGTGACTACACATTAACATCTTATTTGATAATTAAAAATGACTAAAATAATCTGATGAAGCGTCCCTGTAATCATCCAATTTACCAAATTTTCATTACTAACGATTACTACTATAGTACCCCAATGACTACTGTGCACGCAATAACACGTATCCTTGAGTGGCCTCCGGTCCTTGGTATGTGGTGACCCCCCATGTAAAAGAGAGAAGAAATATTGTTTTAGGTGTTTTCATCGCTTCTAACATATAGGATTAAGATACAACAACAGCCTTTAACTTTTGGCTAAAAACAAAATATAGTATCTGTTCTGATACTACTTTTCAACTTTTCCGTCCTCGGTCAGTGGAAGAGAAATGCTTTATAATTAAGCAATTTTTATTTTTGTTCCTATTCGGACTGTCCCTTTGTAGGGTGTGTGTAGGTTTTCCCCACATTAAAAACCGGCCCTATGTTTAACACTGCCCTCGTTGGGAAGGCAGGTAATAGGCGTATAAGTTCGCACGATAGAAAAAAGGATTCCGATTTATGCCTGGCGGACCAAGGATAATATTATGTTCTTTATTGTTTGAGATAATCTATATTATTTGGACTTGAATATCATTTTCACTTCTTTCGGGCGATATAAGCTCCCATCTTGTTGTGCCTGTTGTCGAACTCGGAAATGTTTTTTGTCAGACTCTGGAATCAAAACAGAATGAGGAACTGGGCCATTTATTTGATCTACGTAGGTATAGTGTTCTCGTTCCCTAAGAAATGGAAGGATAAAAATCTTAAGTAATTCGAAATTATTATATTGCACTGAGTATTGAACCTTCAACCTCCAGAAAAGTGTCAATACTGTACTTGCACTTAATCGTAAAACTCCGGGTCCTTGCGGGCAATTATAGTAAATATACAAAGTAGCTCAAACCTATACTTATTTAAAGATGTACAATTTAATACTTATCGATAAAATTGACCACTTATTATTCCTAAGTAGTGTATATATATATATATATATATATATATATATATATATTGTGTGTGTGTGTCTGAAATAGGAAGTTTACTTAAAGCATCGTTAGTAAACAAATATTTACGTGTATAAGTAAAATATTAGCAATGCAGAATACAAGGTATTAAACGTATCTCACGTGCGAACAACAAAATAAAAGAATGACATGAAAATGATTTCATCATTAAGCACATGTTCTAAGTTTACACGTCAATAAAAATTAGATGAGATAAATTTACAAAATTATAACAAAAACAAAAGAATAAACATTAATACACGTTGACAAGAATAGTGATAGTTATAATAGTAATTTAATCTATATATAAAGACGATAGCGTTAGTTATTTTGTGTGTCACGGTTATATCTTTTTTTATTGTTGTTTAATTGTTATTATCTTCCATTACATTGAGGAAATAATTTGACCAATTATTCTTCACAAGTTTTTTTTCGGTTTTAATTATAGCTGTTAGCACTCAAGTCATTTATTTTATTTTTTTAAAAATAATTTTACCAAGAATTCTTCATAAGTTTTGGTTTCGGTTGTGGTTAAATATAATACACTTTACAACAGTTTCTACTGTCAAGATTCACTACTCAAAATAAGTCACACTGCTGTCAGACCTTGCTACTCCCAAACTCAACGCTTCTGCTAAAACTCGCTACATCAAATCCTAAAATCCTCGGTCACAACTGACTACTTTAAATTTGTCACGCTACTGTCAAGCCTTGCTACTCTAAATCAGACACTCTGCTGTCAAAATTCGCTACTCAAAAACTCGTAAATCTATTGTAAAAACGTTCTGCTCCAACATCTAAATCCAAATATTCCCCTGCTCTGAAAAAAAAATCAGCCTTCTCTTCAAAAGAAGAAGCCCTTCATGTGCGTATTAGGAGAGAAGATCACAAACATATAAAGATAAGTGTCAGAAATATTTTTCTTTTCTTTTTGCCTGCTAACGAACACTACATGCTGTATAAAAACATGTTTGTACTAATTATCGTTCAAAGCATGTAATCACAATATTAATTATCAATTAATTGATAACAGCCTTCTGATACACTTACATCTAAACGCACACACACACATAATTCCCCCCCACACACATATATATATATTCCATGATAAATTTATCTGTTAACTTTAATAAATGGTGTCCATATTATATTTGATTCTATACTACGTCTACTTAAAAGGTGATCGTCGCCCATTATGTATGTTTCTTCCTTGGATCATCTTACTCTCGCTTGTTCTTTGTCTATAATATGACTTTTCCTATAAGTGTAGACGGTTTCATTTCTCCATTCATTAGCCCTTATATACTTTTCAACATCTCCATATAGAACACGTTTCTAGTGTTCTATCTATATATTAATGAGCAACTTTTTTTTCTCAATGTAAGTAATAAAGAATAGTAGCTTGCATCGGTCGAAACATTGTGGTATTAACACTTATTACGAGAACGTTGCTTCAAATAATCGAAATAATATAAGGAAAATACTATATACTACTTTAGCAGGACACATCAAGAAAACAATTATAATTGATCATTAATAAAACAATAAATTTCTATTTTTAAATGTTTCTGCATCTTACCATTTTTTTTTTTTTTTTTTACATTTTCACCCCAAACAAGGCAAATGTCCACTTTGGTGTAGGAGTTGCGTCTGTTGATCTGCGTGTATGAGGATATTATTTCTTTTAAAAAAAATATTTAAGCATAGCATACCACGGAAAACTCCATTTTAGTGTGACGGACAAAAAATATCAGTTTGTATACCATACATGGAGGACTTGTCTGAAAAACTTCAACGAATAGGTAATCCATATGACACCAGGACAGTATTCAGAAGTGATTCGACTCTCCAGAAACAGCCACTACAAAAGAAATCATGACTAAGAATTGTGTATATGAAATCCCATGTGAATGTAGCATTCAATACGATATGGGAACCAGTAATTATAAACAATATATATATATATATATATATATATATATATATATATATATATATATACATATATATATTTATATATACAAGTAATAAGTAAAAAAACACTAATATATACAATTAGTATAGAGATAGATATACATTAATATATCGTAATAATTAATAACAAATGGTGATATTTACAACTAGAAATAAAAAAAAATAGGTTTAAGGCTTCTAAAATCCATACTAGAATTGTCCGCAAGTATCCGTGGCAGTGAGAGTACTGGGAAAATCAACTGTAAAAGTGATATTCTCCTGAAGGTTCAAGGTTCGATCCTCAGTGTGTGACCCAAAAATACATTTGCTTATTACTTAGAACGTCTCTCCAGTCATAGTTGACGGAACAAGAGCACGCTATCCCTGTGAAATAAATAAATGGTTCTGCTCGAAATTCCGTCCAAATTCCTGAGTTCGACAAGATACACCTGAAGAAGGTCAGAGGTTATATCGACCGAAACGTTGTGAAAATCACACTCTAAATGAGAACAGTATTCAGATGAATAATAATACAAATAACCAATCCTCATCTCAAAAATTCAGAAACGCTAGTTATTTTTGGTAAATTATATTTGCTTCAATTTCTGACACTCTTCAAATATTTATCTACATTTTCTTTGTTTATTTATTTGTTTTACGACATACAAAACCATTCAACGTCTGTAAAAATGATACCGCTTTCTGTTAAATATTCACTTACCTGGAGAAGTATCTTCCTTAGGCGTCTTTCTCTGCGAAATTTTTGTCGCATCTGTCTTACGTCAAAAGAATTCCTCAATACAGATCGTATCGTATAGGACTCCAGGCATTGTAAGAAAATTATGGCTGCTTCTTATATTAAAGAGAGAAGAAAAAGAAGAAGATTTCTCTTCAGGTCATTTTCTGATGCACCCATGACATTTCTATTTTTCAATTTTCTTAATTTGTTTTAGGCTGGGAATGATGCATCCAACGGGTGCCGTACATTCTATCGTTATTGCATATATTCCAACAGAGGCATCTGTTTAATATTAAAACCGTCTCTTTAATTATAATTGTACATCTTTGCACTTTTGTTACATTTCATTCTGATGTTGATAACGACGACGACGACGGCGGTGATGATGATGGTGATGATGATGATGATGATGATGATGATGATGATGATGATGATTGGGTCCTTAAGTTCGCTTAAGTCTTTTTAATTTAAAAAAACAACAGTTTTATCATTTCTTTTACTTAAACACGCACCAGTGCAATAGAAACTCCACTGTTTATAAAAATATGCTGTTGTTTATTTCTGTTCATATAAGTTTTTAATGACAGATTGACAACCTGATGGCTGCGTGACGGGGTTGCTGGGTAGTGTGTAAAAGACTGTTTTGCTACCCCACTGGTGTTGTTGTACTGTTCTTCTTTCTCTCTTCTCGGCGTGTCTCTTTGATTTGGCCTAGATGACGATTTCCAATCAGCAGACGTTCCGATTGGCCGACATTTCGACCGGCATTGTTTCGCTTCACTCGTTACTCAGATATTGACGTCCTAAAACCTTACATCATCTTCGACGTCCCCCCCCCTGGGCTCTACCAGACTTGTGACCGACTATTTTGTTCGCCTTCCTTGGCCACACGAAGATTTCACACCTGATACTTGGTCACTTTTTCTGGCCTAATTTATTGTTTAACCTTCTACCGGAGGTCTGCTTACATAACACTTTGTTCACTGGGTATATTTACTAGGGAGCTTCTGAAATACTTTTTCATGCGTTTTATTGCTTCTACAACTATTATCTAATAGATATATTCCTAAGATTCTAATTTTGTTCCTGTCGTATGCAACCATGTTATTTCGTTATCCTATATGCATTTTGTGATGTACATCTTATTTCACACCTAATAAAATCCGATGAAAACACTCTTACAGACATAGCTTTTTTAACACTGAAAAGTCGCATCCTACAAACGACTAAAAAAAAGTACCTATTAATAAAATTAAATATCTGTTTCATTTATATATTTTTACATGAATCACTTTTTTCGTAATGTTTATTTTGCTTCCACGTTATTAACTATCTTTTTAGAAAACACATGATGACAAATAAGTGGGAAGTATTTCCGGCGATCGTATTATAGAAAAAGAAAGGAAAGATGTAAAAATGAAAATAGTGAGAATATAGAGTATAACATGCTAAAGAAAGCAAGACAGAAAGAGAAACGTTTAGATGACTTTTGAAACAGGAAGGAATGGATAAAGCTTGAAAGAAAGAAGAGAGAAAGAAAAATAATATTCCAACATTACACCAATTATTTTGTTCTAAGCACGTGAAGAAAAAGATTTTTCTAGACTCACTCAGTTTTAATTTTGTCCTAATCTTGATTGCCTTATATGAGGAGATGAAGTTTTTCTATAGTAAGACAATACCTTTTTTAAGTCTGTTTTTGTGCAAAGGTACGGGATTAGAAAATAGAAAGAGACGATAATTAAAAGAAGCAGATACACGTTAAAATCATATATATATATATATATATATATATATATATATATATATATATATACATATATAGTAATTTATAAAATATATATAGCGATTAAGCTACACTGAATATTCTGCGTTTCATCCACTATAGGATTCATCAGGCTTATGCGCATAAGACTGACGAATCCTATAGTGGATGAAACGCAGATATTCAGTGTAGCTTAATCGGCATATATATTTTATAAATTACTTACTAGCTCTACCTACGTATTGAGCACTTTTGAAGTAAATACTTAAAGTTTACGCATGAATCTATACTTTCGTATATTAATTTTATGTGAGTAAATGAAGTAGTTATATATATATATATAAACTCTTTCTTTCTCTCTCTCTCTCTCTCTCTCTCTCTCTATATATATATATATATATATATATATATATATATAATTTTTCTGAATGTGAGGTAATATATAATTATTTCCATAACCAATGAACGTCACAGCTCACAAGATCCATGACAGCCAACAAACTGGAAGTCCAACGCTAGAAGTTCGCGAGTTCTATTCTGTCCTAAGCATTAGTTTACTCAGATATTTCTAGTGTGAGGTACTTTTAGCAGTCATCACCAAAATGTCCAGTAATGTTTACACTATGGGATCGACAGGATTCACACGTCTCCAGTCCATGCATTTATCCAGTACTAACTTTAACGCGCTGAGATAATGCCATTCAATAAGCAGTTTATCTGCTTTAAGTTGCAGAAAGGAAACTAATAAATTCATAAAGTAAACATTAAATTAATACATAGTTCCAATATCTGTGCATCTTCGAATTTTACAATTTGTATATATTGTTATCGCTATTTAAATGGTTAACGAAGATACTCACGTTTTATAGTCGCTATTTCGAAGAAACATTTCTTATATTTTTTTACTTATCTAATGTTAGTGCTAATGCAGAATACGGATCGTGTTCAAGTAATACTATATTTTTTTTAAAATAACACCTTAACATGTGGGGACATGTTTAACTATTCCGTACTTTACCTAAATAGTTAAAAATATACATGTTTTTTTTTTTTTAAATTAAATTTGACTTGAAAAATTTATACGTGCTATTAAATTATTCGGACTACTGTTCTCATCTTGAGCGTTATTTACAAAACATTTCGGTCAATGTAAACTCCGGCTTTCTACAGGGGTATATCGTTTAACAGAAGAAGCGTTTGTTTGTTTTTTCTTAATTAAAGCATCTAAACGTAATTTCGAACACAAACGTTAATTTATTCAACGGGGAGCATACTCTTGTTTTGTAACCACCGTGTGGACATTCTAGTTATATTTTGAGTGTCGCCAACACTTAGGATTGAAACGTCCAGGTGTGTGACTTTTAAAACTGAATTTTACCAAATATTGTATCCACTACACCTCAGGTCGTGGATGACAATTCAAGTCTGAATTTTAAGAGCATTGAACCTATTTTATTTTCTAAAGTATTTATTTTCAGCCATTCAGATATCCATGACTGACTATTAAAATGTTTCTTTTAATATTCTTTAAATAGAAAAAGTAGCCTTATAATATAAATGTTAGTGCAACGCAAAATTTAACTTGATATAGCTACTAGACTACGCGTGACCTGTTGGGTCAGTACATGTTATAGCTAACTATGAAATAGTGATTATATTAATCATCGCAAAATTATGCGCGCTCGTGCGTATAACTATGCAATGTTTATTCTTTTTCTGTCGCATGTAGATCATCTTTGTCGATATTTACATCTAACATCATGCGCTCCAAGTGTTCCCTTAGAAATCACATGTTAGTCATAGTTCAACAAGCAAAGTCATAGAAATGAGGAAATCACCATCGTCCAAATGTCATCCGATCGTAAATACCGTATAACCGTGGTATTTTGTATATATCAGCTAATTGGAAAGAAAGTTGAACGGAACACGATGACATGCTGTTCTCATCGTTTAACCTTTCCGTAGAACTCATAATTGTTTATTCTGCAGAATAAAAATAACCAATTTGTGGATGATGCAGTTTGTTAGGTTTATGCTTCTTTTAATTTTCGCACGCTTACTTCAATAAAGTAAGTATCGTATTCTTCATTTGGATAAAAAAAACAATATCCCACTTAAAAAATTGAAAATCAGACATTAATACGATTACATTGTTTAATTATATCCTGCTTAAACAATATCCTAAATATATAGAGAAATAGCACATAAAATTTTGAAAGAATCGTATTTTCTAATGGAATATATATGCAAGATTAATGTGAGAAAACAAGAAGCCTTTAATACATGGGGCATAACAGGTATTTTAAATTGGAAGTAGGTGTTTGTGTTTTATATATGTCTACATAATTTGATCATATATTAAAGAGTATGCATGAATGCGTCTATTTTCTGTTTGACGTGTGATATATTTAATTGCCTCCTATATATACATATATATATATATATATATATATATATATATATATATATATATATATATATATATTAATTACATTTTCACCCCAAACAAGGCAAATTGCCACTTTGGTGTAGGGAGCTACTATCAGGGGCAACAACTACTGGGGTACTATGTAGGCGTTTTGGCAGCAAGATGTCGGTTCACGTTACACTTGAACTTCTGCACGTCAGTACTGTTGGGAAAGCAAGGACCTGGAATGGAATTCCAGAGTCTAGCGGTTCTGGGGAAGAAACTATTGGAGTAAAAAGATATTTTACATCTAGGGATCTCTACAGTGTGGGGGTGGGATTTAGCAGCCTGTCGGGTTTGCCGAGAGTGCACACGTCGTGCGGGCACAAGTGATTGCAGTTCGTCAGAGCATTCACCACTAAAATACTTGTAGAAAAGGCAGAGGGATGCAGCATTTCGTCGATGGGACAGAGGCTGAAGCTTAGATGCCAGTTCAGGGCCTATCAGGTTTGCGACTCTCTTTTGAACCTTGTCAATAAACGAGAGACTAGTAGCAGATGCACCAGCCCAGATGTGACAGCAATACTCCATACATGGGTGAATGGTGGCCTTATAGAGGTGCAGGATACTTTCGGGTGTTAGTAGTTGTCTAGCACGGTCGAGAGAGCCCATGAGGGAAACGGAGGTGAAAAGACCTGAATACTCGTCGAGGTTTCGCCTGTTTAGTGCTGGCTTTTTCACGAGTAAAAATATAAAATGGTCACTGACGAGAAAATTAATTAAGAGTATATATAGAGTGAGGAAGGGAGAACACTAAATTATACGTATTTACATGTGTATATCCAATATCTGCTTAAAAATAAAGTAGATTCTAAATTATTTCATTAATAAATATTTTACATAAGTGCGGAGAAAGGTTAAATAACCCTTTCCTTTGTTTAGTTACATTAAAGGAGTGTTTTCCTCATATCGTCGGATTTTTATCTTATTTTAATTACACACACACACGTACATCTATCTCTCTCTCTCTCTCTCTATATATATATATATATATATATATATATATATATATATATATGAGGTGTACATGTGATCGTCTAGTGATTGTGCATACATAGGACATACAACGGTATTCACAATATACAATAATAAGGTGCGGATAACGTTCTCTTAGGGGCAACATCGATCATTAGCAAAAATACCTTCTTCATCTGGATGTACTTTGATTTTACTGATCCTTAGAAAAGTAGCAAATGATAAGTCTTTGTTGTATTTACAGAAACTTTATTTACTGAGTTTCGACATTGGAGAGAAGCACGCCAGTCTTATATTTTTACATTTTCGATATTTTTCGACAGTCTCTTCTGTTCGGAACCATTACGGCCAGTCGGCGGTCCTTTTCCGCCTTACTGTTGACAGTGTCTACCAAATTTGACAGCCAACTTTAACTGCTAATTCAAGTTAATTTCTGCGTGTTTACTGATCCTCACATCTAAATGACGTCATCAACACGTATAACCGCACGACTATCTCTATCACGTACCCATGTTTAAATTTAATTATCAAATTTCTTTGACAAGTTAACATTCCTGGGAACTATTTTAATATAAATATTTTCTCAACTTAAAATACATTGTTCGTTTCGATAACATTCCGGAAGTTATCAAACTTTCTTCTAAATATTTCCATATAATCGCAGAACAATGAATGTACAAAGAATTTCGTACTTTATTCGTAATGAGTAGGGATGGAGTAAAAAAGATATCATGTATACAAGAAGTATTCCAAATAGAAAAAGTAATATAAGGCTGTGTTCATCATGCTGAGATATCAAGCAAGCCCTTAAATAGACAAACGTAAATTTACGCCATAACATACCCCCTAATCAGTCGGTATACGGTTAGAAGCTCCGACTGGCGGTTGGGAGATCGGGTTTCGATCCTGACTTGAGGTAGTTGCTTGTCTAGCCGCACTGATGAAGTGAGAAACAGAGAAACAGTACTGTATGTGGATGACTATATATATATACATATATATATATACATATATATATACATATATATATATATATATATATATATATATATATACTAGGTATGCTCAATACGCAATGAGAAAATAGCAGGTGAGATAATATTTATTTTCAGAAACTTATAAATCTTTGTTCCCTTCAAAATAATAGGTTCTCGCATCTACACACTTCTCCACGCATCTCTTAAAATTCTGGAAGTCTTCCTCATAGTCCTTCTTAGTTAGTCCTTGCAGGTAATTTTTCGATATCTCTTTCAGCTCCTCTGTTGAGTGAAATCTGATCCCCCTGCGGTTGTCTTTCATGTGTGGGAACAGGAATAAGTTACACGGAGAAAGATCAGGGCTGTAGAGTGGGTGCTGTACCACTTTCATTCCCCTGTCGGCTATCCAGAAATTTTCGTTGTGGAACCACCACTGAATATTCCTCCACTGCTGTTGCCTCTTCTTCCTCATTTTCTCCCTGAACCTTTTAAGATGAGTGAGGTAATATTCCTTATTGACAGTTGACCCTGAGGAACCTATTCAACATTAATGAGGGTATGGGAGTCAAAGAAAGGAACGACTATTGATCTGCTAATCTTTGTCTTTATGAGCCTGGGAGAGAATGGATGCTTCCACTGGCCACTTTGACGTTTGCGTTCAGAGTCATAGGTGAAGACGCAACTCGTCGCAAGAACTAACCTAAAATAACCCTGAAGAATGCCAGTGTAACATTCCACACCAAACTGTTTCTGGTCGTCGGAGTGGATTTTTGGCAGGGACTTGGCACAGACTTTGTGGAAATCAAGATCCTCGGCCAGAGCTATCTGCACTGTGCCAATACTACTACCAACAGCTCTCAGATATCATCCTTACAGTTATTCTGCGGTCTTGCATCACTAATCCTCGCACTTCCTCAATCTTTTTCTCCTTGCGTGCACTATTCGGTGCTCCAGATCTGGGTTTATCCTCAACCGGTTCATTTCCTTCAGAAAATCTTTTAAACCACCGATAGAAACTTGCTATAGGCCTTCTTTAACATTCCATAAGTTTCTTGTTTGATTTTTTAAAGTTTAACACACACTTTGATGGCATAACGTTGTTTCTTGTTTACCTGCATCTTGTCAAGTGTCCACAGATCGATAAACCTGATCAGACTAGTTTTAAAATGAACACCGTTGCACCCAAACCTGTAATGAAAGGAAGTTGTCAGTAAATCATTAGTAGCCCATATGCATATGGACTTCACCATGAAGTAGCAGATTGATCAAAGCATACTTAATGTCTCTCCTTGCATCTTCGAATTACTTATGAGAATACCTCGTATATAAGTGATAAAGAGATAATGAGAAAACATAGTCAGTTATAGTCGATTATTTAATTAGAAATTTATTCCCATCAGATTTAAAGATTAACATGCTAGAGCCAGCCAGGATGAAGACATACAGTATTTCGTCCCACAGAGGGACAGTTCTACAAAAGAAACTCTGTTTATGGTATTTCCGTTTAGTTTTAGGCAGAGATGAGGATTAATTCAAGTTGTTGGCAGTTGTCGTAGCTTGACGACTATTTATTTTGAACGTTTTACAGAGAGGGTCCATAAAATAGAGCTCAATCAAGTACCTACAAAGAAAATTAAAAGTACAGTAGAAACAGACTCGCAAAGTCTCTTCTGTGAGAAAAAGGAAATAGGTAGGCGAAAAGGTGGTCGCACTTTAAGTATTGATGACGATTTTTCACTGGAGTTCCACTATAGATGCGGCAAAAGTACTCGATACACACATACACTTATACACACACATACACACATATACTTACACACACATACACACACACACACACACATATATATATATATATATATATATATATATATGTGTGTGCAAATTTTGAATTATATTCATTAATTTAAAAAACATACAAATTTCTTATGCGACAAAAATACAAAATATTTAAATTATATTTTTTAAATAATAAATAAATGGCTTATATCACCAGAGAAAATTTTCTGTTTTAATATTTGACTAGCCTGTGTGCCCGGGGTCTTCCGGTTGTTCGGAGGGTTGTGTTGAGCAACAAAAAAAATATGGTAGAAGGCAAGCAGGTAGGCTCGAACCCGTACCACGAAGAAGGAAAAGTAGGTAAAAAAGTGACGTCTTTGCTGTTGCGCCCATCGCCAAACCGGAAGTGACGTAGGTTTAAATTAAGACTAGCCAATCAGAAAAGAGGGGAAGACTTTCGAAAATATCGGCGAAAAAACCGAGCCCTTCCTGTAGACAAGTACCCAGTTGAGGGTGAAGGTATTAATTTTTTAGCCAATTCTTTTCGTCCGAAAGGTCGAGTTACAAAATACTACCTATCTTCTGAAAATCCGCCGCTTCTGTCGAAAGTTTTAGGTATACATACAAACATACATACATACATAATACATGCATTTAAACAGGCAGATACTATTTATATTATAGATGGGAAAATAGAGAGTTTTCAGTTTTCCGTATTTGTCTATTTTCTAATAGAATTTTGATATTTAACAAATTTAATACACTAATTTTAAAATATCTTACCAATATATGAGAGTTTTCGCAGCCTGTCTGTATGTGTGTCTGCGTGTCTCTGGGTGTGCGTGCCTTTGTGTGTGTGAGCGTGTGTCTCTGCGATACAAATCAATCTAATACTTGCGTTAACCAGACGGACACCCATTAACGCGTAGCCGGGCTAGTATTTATATATATATATATATATATATATATATATATATATATATATATATATATATATATATTACTAAATAATTTTACCCACATGTTTAATATAATAAAATATATCAACCAATGGCAATGCACATACACCAATGAATATTAAAACAAATAAATTGACTCTAATATTAAGCTTCGTGATTATCATTTCTGTAATAAATCATTCATATACTTTTTTCAAAACCAGGATAACAAGGATTTTTTTTTTTTGCATTATATTGTGCATTTTTCAAGGGTGTTACAATTTTAAACTTTATGTTGTTCAAAAATATTCTAGATTGGCATTTCATCGAACAGATTGAAAACAGACAAAATATGTCAGTATTTGAAGAGAAAATATTACTGTAGAATACTGAACGAATAGCTACTGGAAAGCAATGGCTTAATTTCAGAAAGTGTATACACACGTGAAGTTTAGGTGGGTAACAGTAAGAGAGTATACCTGAAGGGTTTGGTTGTCTGTTTAAGAAAAGATTCAGAGACCACATTGCATCATTTAAAACCGAGAAAAAACCTAATAGAGATAGAAACGATAATGGAAATGAGAATAGAACAAAACAAAATATTAAAAAATAAAAAGCAGGACACAACTACATTAGGGTGTTGGATTAGGTAACTGCTTAAAAATAATAATGAATTCCAAATAAAATGGTCAATAGAAGATAAGGGTAGAAAATACCTACCTAGTAAGTAAAAAACATGTAATCTTTACTTACTTGAAGCTTATTACAAAGTGAACTCTTAAGAATAAATTGTAAACAAAAATTGGATGCAATACAAAATTGCCTGCATGGAAATAAATTTTTGCTCTCGCGCCATAATTCTTGCTGAAATGAATTTATAAAGTTAATCCGCAGTAAATATTACTATTAATATTAATATTATATGAAGGAGATATAAATTTTACAATAAAATTGAAAAAGGAATAAATATATAAATAACCGAGTAGGTCTTCAGCTTAACATGCTGGAAATCAAATTATAACTATACAGGGAGAAATAGAAATAGATTTACTGTTACTAATAGTTATGGAATATAAAATTTAACCCTGGTAAATTCGACAGCAGAAAACATCAGGAATAACACAAATGCCAGAAATAGCTTGGAAAAGATTTTAAAATTAATTTTTTGTAACATATAATATTGAAAATAAATAGAAATTACAAATTAAATAGGCATCGTGAACAGTTTGAATATTGATTCTTTATTTGTTCTGCAAAATTAAAGAAAGACGATTAATACATAATAAAGCAAAAATATGGTATAAGAAATAATTATAAGTTGGGATTTTCGGAAAAAAATAAAATTAGAAACCCGTAGTTATCTCCCCTTTAAACGGGGTTCTTTTAGATAAGTCCTTGGAAAGTAAACGAAAGCGAATTATAAAACACTTTTAAATTTTGAATCCTTAAATTAACAAGTATGGAATATAAATTTATTTTTATCTTATAAAAAATAAGTCCGTTGGAAGAAACTTCTAATAACAATCCACTTAATATGAAAGAAAACATTAAGCAAAATAGATTTGTAACATCGAAAAAACAAAAGATTTGAACCCCTTAGAGATGAAATAGAATAGAGATCAGACAGAGAAATTTTAACTAAGAATTGAACGTAGCGTACAGTACTTTAAAAACTAATAAATTTTAAAACCAATAAACTAAATAAACAACTTAAGATGACTAATAAATAATTAAGTCGAAATTTCAAATTAGTATTAACTCAAAACTTTAGATTAAGGTATAGAAACAAAATTAGTAGTTTGGAGTTTTCCGCCTATGAACAGAATTTTTTAGATCAGATCTTCGAAAAGTAAATAAAAGGAAATAAAAAAATTGACTCTTAAAGCAATAAGAATGAGATGTAGATTTTAATTTATTTTATGAAAAAATGATTTCTCTAGACTAAACTTACCATAACAATCTACTTCTAATCAAATCAGATTTAAAATAAACTCGATCTATAACCGGAAAAATAACTTTAGATACGAAACGTTCGCCAGTGAAAAGAACAGATGTATAACAAGAAATGTAACCGTCAGAAACACATCAGGGTCTAAGGTAGTGTAATCTAATAAGTAATAGTAAATTGTTAATTTACCGAAATTGAAATCCTAAAAATAGAAATACGAAAATAAATCGCCCTCCAAAAAATTCCATATATAACAAAAAATTATTTATACAAAAAAATGGCGAGACTGATTGTCACTGCTTGGTACCGTTAATAACAGGGTGGAAAGCTCTTCAAATATGTATTAACCTTGAAGTTAAAAAGTGTAAGCAACCACTGTAAAAGAGTAATAAAAATGCAAGAGAGCTATATGCCCAGTCAGTTAAATCCAAGGTAGCTGATCAGCGCCTTGGTTCCCACCAGTTTTGACAAATAACAAATAAAATCCTGAACAGAAGTGTGCGTTCTATCCCAACCATTATCAATTGACCAGAGGTCATCTCGTCAGCGTAAGACACAGCCAAACTATTTGCAAAGAACTTTGAAGCTAATTCTACCCTATGCGACGAAGGCCATCAACTCCCATATTTCCTCCTATAACACAGAACAAGATAGGTAACATACAAATATCCGTGCATGAGGTCTCCAAGCTAATCAAGAACCTAGATTCCAGTAAAGCAACTGGCCCTAACGGCATCCCAATTATAGTGTTAAAAAAGCTTCAACCAGAACTTGCTCCCATACTTACGAAACAGTTTAAGCGCTACCTTAAGGAGAAGTGCTTTCCGACTCCCTGGAAGACCTCATCAGTTTGCCCTGTATCTAAGAATTCAGGTGATAAGTCATCTCCCTCTCAGTACAGACCAATAAGTCTCCTGTGTGTTATGAGTAAGTTGCTGGAATCCATATTAAATAGAGAAATAGTCAACCACCTCAGCAGAAACAACCTTCTTAGTGACACACAATATGGTTTCCGCTCTGCAAGATCTACCGCAGATGTGCTGACGGTTATATCTCACAGGATTAGCGAATCTCTTGACAAACGTTTCTTTCTATGGCAATTGCTCTTGACATATCAAAGGCCTTCGACAAGGTATGGCATAAGGGTCTACTTCACAAGATTTCCAGCTACGGTATAACTGGAAATGTTTTCTCAATCATTAAATTATTTCTCTCCGATCGGCTCATAAGAGTAGTGGTCGATGGACAAAAATCGGAGGCCTGCAGTATTAATGCTGGAGTCCTTCAGGGGTAAATCCTGGGCCCAACTCTCTTCCTGATCTACATCAATGACCTCCCTAAACACATACTTAAATCATTCGTTGACATCTATGCTGATGACATGACCATCGACGACAACACATCAAAGGCTGTAAATGGCAAAGTTCTCTCTGATTCTCTCTCCTCTGATCTCGAGCGTGCGGTTCAGTGGGGAAGCCGTGGCCGGTTACCTTTATTGCATCTAAAACCAAACTCTATCCTTACATCATCAACGCTCTGATCCTCATCTGGCATCAATTGGGATGGATGGCTCTCGTCTGGGAGAGGCCCCGTGTTGTGACAAGCTTCTGGGTTTGACCTTTACTCCTGATCTGAAATGGAACACGTACATCAAGCCTGTTGCCAAGTTCGCTGGAAAGATGGTGGGATCCTCCTACCGCTCCAGAAGATATCTCACTACTGATGCAATTCTCTATCTATATAAAAGCCAAGTACGTCCAATGATGGAATACTGCTAACATATCTGGGCAGGAGCTGCTAAAAACAGCCTATCCTGCCTTGACAGAGTACAAAATAGGCTTCGTGGCTTAGTGGGTGATGCCCTTTTCTCTACCTTGCAACCTCTCTCCCAAAGAAGAGACGTTGCGAGCCTATCCTTTTTTATCGTTATTTCCATGGCAGGTGGTCCTCTGAACTCCAATCTCTGGCCCCCCCTCGCCAATCTTTCACGAAAAACACCCGTCCAGCTGAATCTACTGTGAAAACTTTCCCCCACTCTTTATATGTGCCTAAATCAAAACGTGGATTCCATGAACAAAGCTTCTTTCTTAGAACTGAACGCCTGTGGAACTCTCTTCCGTCTGCTTGCTTCCCACCTGACTACAACTTGGATGTCTTCAAGTACAACGTTAAAAAATTCCTAATGAACACTTAAGTAAACACTTCATCAAATCTCCACACTAACGTAATGTACTTGCAATAACACTTATCCCTGAGTGGCGTCCGGGCCGTGATAAGTGGTGACCACTGTGTAAAAAAGAAAAAAAAAGAAGAATCGTGTCGAAAAAAAACTAATACTCTTGAAAATACACAATATAATGCAAGCATGTTTTTTATTGTGTTGAATATACATATATATATATATATATATATATATATATATATATATATATATATATATATATATAGTGAGTAATAAAATATATATGGCGATTAAGCTACACTGAATATTCCGCGTTGCATCCACTCTAGGCCTCTTCAGGCTTATGCGCGAATTTTGTGGTTGTCTGTCGTTTTTATATACGGACCTCCTATTGAGATTTTAGTTAGCCAATCACCGCGCCCTTCCTATCAGCTAATGAACATGCACTTATCAGACAAAGGCCTATTTGACCTCTGGTTGTCCTGTTCCTTTGTGTGTGCTCTATTTAACCTGAATATCTAGTTCCTTGACCTGTTTTAAATCTAGTTTCGTTTTTTTATGTTAGTTTATATATATATATATATATATATATATATATATATATATATATATATATACATATATATATATATATATATATATATATATATATATATATATATATATGGCGATACAAAACGCAAGCACTTGTTTATGAGTGTAGAATGAAGCGGCCATTAATAATATTCCGATCCAAAAAGAAAACGCTCATCTCGTTAGACTTTGTTTTGCTGGATAAGTCAGGCATAAAAACGATAAAATCATCCAATTTCGTCATTTTTTTTAGGGAATATTTTGTTTACACTTCTAACTTGCGATGCATACTTTTTGTTTCATTGTCTTTTACAACAATCAATACACGCGGGCACACACGTAAGCATGTACATATGCAGACACAATTATTAGATGTAAACATGGAGTCATATTTTACCGGGGACGATAATAACACCAAAGAATGTGTATTACACTAACTAATAAAAACTAACACCCGAACACCGAAATCTACTATTATTCAAAATATAACTACAGCAACTGGACTCATGTACTGGAAGTAATAGTATTTTTATGAAGAGTTTATTGGCCACTTATGTGCGAGACGATTGACGGGGTCGACCTTTGGAAAGTACATTAACAAAGGGTAGGTCGGTTATGTGACGGCGGAGATAATTGTTTTGTAGAGGAGAACGTTTTCCATTTTCGTACTATGTTAATATGGCCATTGTAAGTGCTTGAATGAGCTCCAATCACTTGTCCATTGTAAAACATTCATAGCAAGAACTATCTTAAGATACAAAAAGAAAACTTTTTCTCAGGTTCTTTATTGATAATTGTTAAATAATAATAATAATAATAATAATAATAATAATAATAATAATGCATAAGATAATAATATTTCGTTTTTTTCATACTCTAAGTTCCGTTTTTGTTTAAGGATGCTTCTTCACCCTTTGTGTAACACATCACTAAGTCAGATTAATATCTCTGTTTTCTATGTACGTAGCTGTATGGGTTGCATAGTCATAGTGGATTGTATATAACTAATTTACTACATATCTTGCTGATATGTCTTTAGGACTTCATGCTACCATGAATATTCAAGTTTTTACAAGTGGACTAATGACGGTACTAAAACAATCCATTGGGTTGCATTGTACAGTAGTCATCTTCGAGCAGAATCTTACAACAAGACGTTAGATCATATTCTTTATTTCTGTGTGACAGAACAGAAACTTTCTGTTTTTGCTGAGACCACGTACCTGCTCAAAGCATTGATCTTGGGTAGCCATTATAATCCTCTTGTGGCTATAATGGGGCAATCGCTATTTTAGACAATGTACAAAAGCGTCATTATCTCCTCATAACGACTAACGCACTCCATAAATTCGATAAAGATGTTTCATAATAAAATCTAACATTGTTGCGAAATATTTGTTATCAGTCAAACAATATAGTCGAATTTGAATTTTTATGTGATCATAAACATTACTTTCTGATGAAAACATGCACAATTCCCGCAAAGTTATATCGTAATAATTCTCATCACAATGCTGTTCCGTCGAGATATAAGTTTAAAAGTGGTATGGTGAGTTTACAAACACAAATAAGGCTGAATGCTTATCATCGGCAAATGTTCTGGTAAACCTCTAAAGGAAATGAGAGGATTACACAAACGTTTTGACATGTCATGAATTAAAATAGGCGCATGATAGTAGATGGGGTTACAGATATAAAGTAACAACGCACTCACCATTTTGCAACAGAATATTTTTTAATGAGAAATCTGTTTTAATTGCGTGTCAATTTGCCTTTCAGTCGAAAAAAACGCATACAGGATTCGCAGCAGCTTTTGAAACTGTTTCTACGTCAAATACGGGAAGATAATTGGCCACCATATAAAAAGGGGTGAAACATGGATTTGCCGTTTCATTTCGAAGTTAATTGATCGTGATCTGAGTCGATAACCGCAAGTGAAATTCGTTCAAAGTGAGCATTAGGTATGTTATTCAGTGATTATCTTTAGATACAGAGAACCATCTATGGTAATATATAATATTGTTGATGCGTTTGAAGACAATCAACTGCAAAAATATAAACACAAATTAAGCAGGAAATTATATTCATTCACTAAGACGATGAACTGGTCTTAAAAATTAACGGAAGGGGCTGGGAAAGGGCGCCTAACTAGAAGGAGATGACAAAAAACGAAAGTCAAGAAATCACGTCACGGTTAAACCTTTCTCAGTCTGGGGATAACCATGAAAAAAAATCGCTGTACTTAGCTCTTCCGACCAGCACATCATAGGTATGTAGTGATGTAGAACAATGTCAACATCTCCATGTATGTACATGAGATATTTCGTTCCTATTTATTCCTTTTATATCCGTCATTCTCTCTCTTTCTGTCTGTCTCTGTCTCTGTCTGTCTGTCTGTCTCTCTCTCTCTCTTTAACACGCATGCATTTTAATTCCGTTTCTTCGTTAAATAAACTGTTTAAGATCAGAATTGACGTCTGCGTAGTTTTCGATCAACAAACTACAGCCGGGACAAACAGCGAGAGTATTGATTCAACATGGATTACAACGAATATACACTGGTATGTGGTGTTGTTCACATGCGGCGATTAGAGTGCACAGTACTGGGTTACAAGTCGATCGTAACCAGACAAAACTGCATTGATTGGGTACTCACACTATTCTTTAAATATCCCCCTCATAACTACTAGTTGTTTGTAGACCTACATACCATAAGGAAAATATTTTGCCCCAATGAAAGTGATATTTAAAGGCCAAAGACATACATTAACAAGAAAAATAGATCGAATTGATAGAAGGGCATTGGGATCAGTATATCACAAATTCCTATGTTGATGAATCTTTTATCTATCTATATACCTATAAAGTTGAGTCTCTTTCTTGACTGACATTGATTTTAAAAGCCTACTTTCTTATTTAAAAATTAACACGAACTACTTAGTAAACTAATTTACATATCCCTTTTTAAAACGTACGTTAATTAATTTCTTATTCATGTTGTATTGATTCTAAGTTGTTGACCTGGTAGATGTGTGTGCGGAAAGTCCCTGCCAAACTCCCTGTTGAATAATTGGTCTAAAGGATCTAAATTTGTTATATATAGTATTTGACAATGTAGTACACATTCAATTTAGTTTTCAACCGGCAAGAATTTCAGCTAAGAGGTCAAAATTTACAAAATAATAGAAGTTTACTCCGTTAGATGTAAAGTGACTAAAGCTGTTGCTCCTACTGTTACTTTTGCACATGCGCAAAAGTATCCACGCCTAGCTTAAAGTAAGTTACTTTTAAACCATCGGCATGTATATGTAAGTACAAGATGAGATAACCATGCTGGAATTCTAAAGGTTTTGGTTTCAATCCTAGCAAAGGATAACCTATACACACACACACGCACACACACACACACACACACACACATATATATATATATATATATATATATATATATATATATATATATATATATATATATATATACTAACCTGGATGCCCGGCGTTGCCCGAGTGTTTGAAAGAGTGTGTTGAGCAAAATAAAGTGGTAGTAGGCAGGCAGGCTCGAACCCGTGAATGTGGAGAGAGGTCTTAAAAATGGTAGTTGCATGGGGAGGGAATCAAAACAACAGTAGGTAGCCAGGGTGAACAGAGGTTTTTAAAAAAAGTGGCAGTAGGACGACAGGCTAGAACCCGTGACGTGACACGCAGAAGAAAGTGAAAAATAATCTGACGTCTTACCCGATGTCTCCATAGCGCGACCGGAAACCAAAAACTTTTAAATTAACTAAAGTCAATCCAACGGTTGCGATGACTTGCTAATAGGTCGGCGAAAGAAATCGACCCCTCCTTGTACAAAACAGCTGGGTTTAGGCGAAAGAAGTAAAGTTTTTGCCAATTTTTTAATATTTGTCCTCCGAGATGTCGATCTTCAAAATGTACCCATCTTTTCAGGATCCGTCGACTCTGTCGAAAGTTTCTGCGAGACATACATACATACATTTAGACAGACAAATGAGATTTATATTATAGATTTTTCATAAATTTTGACATTATTACTATATATTAAATAATGATCAATTTGTTTAATAATAATAAACACGAAATACGCATTAATTAAAATATAGTTGTTATGCATATTTTACCACTGGGCAACACCGAACTATCTGCTGGTAAAGTGTAATTTCGCATAAAGGAAAAGCCTGTTTTTAGATATAATTTGAGTGTTGTTGTGGTATAAACAGTGTAGAGAGTAAGGAAAAAGAAATAATAGTTGTAAATAATGATCATTTAACTTTAATACCTGAGAATTTTGTTGTAAGTATTTGTTGACGTGTTTATCCCCTGTCTCGTATGAAACGCTCTTTATATAACAATGCTCAAGTAAGTAATAAGGTACACACGCATATATATCTATCTATATCTATATCAGTACTAAATCTGTGACCATTTGGGTCTTTCAGGTGGTGTATGTGCTCTCTGCTTATCTCGGCATAGTTTCCAGTCGTCCTGGTCTTCTCCTACTGCCCCTAAGGGGTATCCTTTGTCTTGCAAGACTGAAGGGAAGCATGGATGGGAATAAGGTTGCATATAAAGAAAACCAGTATCTATTATCGCTGAACTAGACGACACGTTTATTTATCAGTTGACATTTATAGATGTATTTGTATATTGGTCTGTACATACGTCAGCGAATCTAAATTGATTGCGAGCGATATGAGAGTCAAGAACTTGGGTTGTTTTCTTTTATTTATTTATTAGTTCTGTCTGACATGAAAAATGTATGCAAGATAAAAGTGCACATCCAGCAATCGTGTGAAGAATACGAGAGAAAAAAAATAAATCAGTTATATATGTGCCTGCATGAGTGCAAAGGAAATATTAACTGAAAGACATGGAATAACAGAACATAAAAAAAATGTAAATGCAAAACAGAAAAAAAAAAACTAGTCGCACTGTAAACACGGATAAAAAATACACATTTTAGCTTTGTTTACGATAACACATTGCAGGGTTCCGTTTTCGCTTCGTTTCTTTTCAGCGATACTTTTTTACATTAGTTCATATTATTATCACACGTAGAGATCCTGGATTTTTAGACCTGTTTTTATTTGACCAATACACAGTAAATAAAAAAATAATCCGACGGTCCAAACAATCAAGAAATTCGCCTCATAAAAAAACATGGCATCTCTAATATCTATACATGTTTATTATTTTACTATGGATATTGTGACGACTACGTATAGTATAGGACCATCACTCAACCACTTTAAGGTATACGCGCATATATCTATCTCTCTCTCTATTTATCTATATCTATATATATATATATATATATATATATATATACATATATATCGATATAGATAGATACATAGATAGATAGAGAGAAACATATGTATCTATAAAAGTGAAAGTGTTTGACTGTCTGTTTGCCTGTCTGTCTGTGTATGTGTCCGTCTGTCTGTGTATATTTCCCTACACGATAACTCGGCCAATTTTCAGTCTAGAGACTCTAAATTTTATATACAGGTAGTGAGATTTGGGAAAATCTTTTTAATTCGTTTTCGGCCAAATATTTGGCTGTTAAAGGTGTCAATGTTCAACGATTTGAGAACTCTACCAAACTCGTTCGCCAATTTTGGGTCTAAACACTTGAATTTTTAGATATAGGTTCCTTGGGCATGGATCTAACTTAATAACTTGATTGAGCTCAAAACAAGAAAGGTTAGGGGTCATAATTGGGGTCAAAGTTTAAAACATTGACGTCTGCGGTCTCTACCAAAATACTCCGACAATTTCTGGTCTAAACATTTGTAAATTTTACATAAAGGGTATTCAAGATAAAGCAAGCTTTTTAATCGGTTTGGGTCGAAAATTTGAACTACGAAATATATAAATGTATGTATGTTTTCATGTCTCCCTAAAGCTTTGGACAGAGGCGAGGATTTTTCACAATATCAGTATCGCTTGAAAGAACTACCCTTCAGATGAAAAATACCGAAAAATTGGTCAAAAACATTAATTTCTACACCCTCAACTGGGCCGTTTCTACAGGAAGGGGTCGGTTTTTTCACCGATATTTTCGAATATCCCCTCTTTTAGATTGCCTAGCCTAAATTTAAACCTACGTCACTTCCGGTTTGGCAGTGGTCATAAGAGAAAAAGCGTCACGTTTTTTCCGTTCTTTTCCTTCTTCGCGGTACAGGTTCGAGCCTGCCTTCCTACTACCACTTTTTTCTCAATAACCCCCCCCAAACACCCTGGCAATGCCGGGCACCCATGCTAGTATATATATATATATATATATATATATATATATATATATATATATATATATATATATATATATGTATATATATATTATTTCTATTTTACAAGCAACGTCGCAGATCACAAGAGCAATGACAACCAAACAACCGGAAACTCGAGATTCGAGTTATATATATATATATATATATATATATATATATATATATATATATATATATATATATATATATATATACTAGCAAAAGTACCAGTCGTTGACTGGGTTCAGAAACAGCCTACAGAAAATGGACTCTGATTTATGAACGTATGATAGGTTATGAAAAGGAAGGGTTGTAAAGAGATAGCTTCGAATTTGGGGATATCAAAACCAAAGCAAAATATGATGAAAGTAAAAATAAAATAGATAAACCCCACAATTTATTATACCTTACAAGTTCACACTGAAACACTTATCACAATATTCTGTGGATCTATATTAAAAACCTTGTTTAACTTTGTGACATATTTCCATTCTATGGAGGTCAGGCGCAAACGAACACCCCATAATTTTATTATACCATATTTCTTCAAACTGAAACATAATTATCAAAGTATACTTATGCAGATAGATATGAAAAGTTTGTGCCTATTACCATTCTATGGAGACCAGGCGCGAACGCAGACCCCACAATTGTATTATGCTATCCCTATTAAAGTTTAAACATACTTATCAAAGTATTTTTATGTACATCTATATCAAAAACACTTGGAAACGTTTTTTTTTTAATTTTAACATTTTTTATTCCCATATTTTGTGGACCAGGCGCGTATGCAGGCCCCACAATTTTAATGAATCATCATTATGCCAGATCAAACATACCCATCTCTGTGTCTCGATACATCTTCTATGATTATCTTATCAGTTTTCTATAATAGTCAGCCATATAGGAGCCTATTCGTGACCAGGCACACACCCACAGACGTTCAGCTTTATATTATAGATTTGATGATTGTCACTTCTTGACAGAAGACCATCTTTCCCCTGATTATTCATTCATTTCCATGTACTTTTGAATTTATATATATATATATATATATACACTTATACACACACATATATATATATATATACATGTGGAGATGTGATCAAGATGCAGCAATTTCTATTTACTATGGGAACACAGTCTATTGCAAAGGTCACATTTAAACTGAGATTGAGGGATGCCAACTGGTGCTGCTCTACTATGGACGTTCATATGACGCTTCATTCCTACACTCGATTTACAGACTACAGAGTAAACAGAACATATCTGCCACGCAGTGTTATCCCCATCAAAGAAAGATTGCTCTCGATGTGATCGCTTGTGGCTAGCTAGGCCAGCTCTGGATAAAGTCATTTTACCGCATAAATCACAGATGTGGTTTTGCACGAAAACCTCCGATAGATCTGGCAAGTGTTTCGTCCGGATATCACGATTAATTTTTGCATGCTCATATTTTTCTTCTCAAAGCTATCACAGCCATGATAGACCAAGGAGCGCCACTTTTTACGATAATTGAAAGCACTTTCCTAACTGAACACGTCAATTCCAAGAGCTTTAAGATTATTTTTGATGTTATCCCTAAAGCGTTTCCTAGGTTTATGTTGTGGACGCTTTCCTTGTGTAATTTCACCATGGCAATCTCTCGTCGTCCACCCTTGTCAGATGTCCAGCGCACCTCATCTGGTTGTGTATAAGCAACTTCTCAATACAAAGTACGTTAGCTCGCATGATAACATCCATATCAGGTATAAAAGAGCTCCACCTGATGCCCAGAATGTGTCTCAGGAATTTCTTGTGCACTCTCTCCATGACTTTTATGTGTCTACCATAAGTTGTGAGGCCTCAGACGCGTAAAGCAAGGATGGTAAAATACAAGATTGATAGACACTGATCGTTGTATGAAGAGTTATACCCCCGTCAGACCATACTCGCTTATCTAAGCCACCAAAAGCCTTAGTGGCACGCTGTATCCTATAGTTGACCTTAGCATCCAGGATTCCGTCTCTGACAAGAGTACTACCCAAATACACAAATGTGTCAACCACGACAAGTCTCTGGTTGTTGACAAAAATATTTGGTTCCACATACAAACCACCAGGTTGAGGTGTAAACATGACCTTAGTCTTCTTAAGACTAACAGTAAGCCCAAAAGATGCACAGGCCCCTGAAAACAGATCCATGATACCCTGCATACCCCTCTCACCATGGGCCACGAGATCGGCGTCATCCGCATAAAGCAATTCACGTACCAGGTGCTGAAAGGTCCTTGTAGCAGCATGAAAACGACGAAGATCAAAGACCTTACCCATGGTTCTGAAATGCAAACAAACCCCCAGAAAACATTCCCTAAAGGCATAGGAAAGCATAATTACAAAATAAATAGAAAAAAGTGTAGGTGCTTGGATATCACCCTGCTTCACACCATTGTCAACTGAGATGGGTTCTGATAGGCATCGATTGAAGTTCAGGCGAGGCTTCATATTAGTGTGGAGCTCCCTGAGTAATTGTAGAAATTGAGGTGGGCATCCCAACCTCCCCAGAATTATCCATAGGGCATTTTTGTTCACTGTTTTGAAAGCCTTGGTCAAATCAACAAAAACCTGATAAAGCGGAACACAGTGTTCAGTACATTTCTCCTGCAACTTCCGAGCAGAGAATATCATGTCTGTTGTTGCTCTGCCCGGACGAAAGCCACTTTGGCTTTCTGGAATGACGGATGGACAAATATACTTTAACAATCTATTGAATAGAACTCTGACAATACTTTGCTAACTGCTTCCAATAAACGTATCCCCGGAGTCGCTTTTGGAGAAGACCCTTGTTAGCTTAAAGTGACTGTTGGAGGGGGTCTCGATCTCCATGAAAGGCAGACAAAATTTTATGATGCAACTCATTTTTAGTACTTAAATGTTGAGTAATATCAGAATCATTATCATCAAACCAATCCTGATGTTAAGATCTACGAAAGCCAAGTACATTTACACTTATTTCATAGAGTTTATTTTTAAAATGCGCCCATGACCCATCAAAATAAGTAGAATTAACAACGGATCGAAACTTCTCGCGTACATTTGGATCATCCAGCTTGGTCACATCAACCCGCCTGGGAACCTTAACACCACCCGACCTACATTTCCTCCTTATACAGATTTTTAACTTCCCACGTCCCAAAAAGTGATCGCATTCAGCTCCACGCACACTACAGACGTCCTGCTGAGCTCCCTTCCTGGAAATAATGTAATCAATCAAGTGATCTTGTTTTTAACCAGGATAGGTCCAAGTAAACCTATGGATCTCCTTGTAGTTAAAGAAAGTGTTACAGATAGCAAG